>NC_046164.1:92706537-92731537 GCF_011064425.1 Rattus rattus | reverse complement strand
TTTGCTTCTGAAAACAAGAATTAGGCTACCATTTATTCAGACTGGCAAACGTAAACACACTTTATCATTTTTAAAGTCTTCAGAGAATCGTACTGATACTCACTATTGAAATCATGTTCCTAATTCTGGCCATTTGGTCTGTTTCCAGATTTCCATAACCAATGCTGCAATGCACAGTCTAACTGCAGTAGTAGCAGCAGCGACGACTTCGCATGACCTCAGAACTGTGCTTATCTCGTGTAGGGGCTTGCTCTAAACCTTTCCATGTCTGAGCTGGCTCACTTAAACAGACGCCACACTGTGTAAGCGAGGTGCTGTTTCTACATACTAGATGGCTGCACGTAGGGTTGTAAGGTAGAGGCCAAGTGGGTTTAAAAATTGGATTGCAACGGAAGTCTTTTTCTCCAAAAGGGGGCAGGGATTTGGGGAGTATGTAAATGCTTGCCTGTCTTAGGAGAGATGGCCTCCGGGAGGTCTGCAAGGTGGTCACAGGTGCTAGGGAACTACGCAGTCTGGGAGTCCGACAGAGGCCAAGGGAGAGAGGAGCCTCATGGAGGAAGGTTGCAATGAATAGACTTGGAGGGATGGGAGGACTTGGGAAGGGTGCGGGCGGAGAAGGAATCAAGAAGAACATGGTTTGGAGAGTGAGATAGGGTAGACACAGTGAGTTGGTGGGGCTACGGTTGTGACAAATATACACCAAGAAATTGTTAGCCAAGCGTGGCCAGGAAAAGGGCAGATGAAGAGAAAGAAAAGAAATACACCTTGACATATGTTACATTATTTTGGTGAGCTGAGGCAGGAGCATGGCAAGTTCAAGGCCTGCTTGATCTACAGAGTTCAAGGCCAGGCCTGGTCAACTGTGTGAGACACTCTCTCTAACATGTAGACGGTGGACTGAAACGTGGACTGAGCCACATCGGTGGCAGAGAACTTACTGCCCGCATGGGTGATGCCCGTGGCTCAATCCTTGGCTCTACAGATGAAATGACAAATAAATAAATACAAGGAAAGCGAAGGAATGTAATTAATCGACATTTTAAATAAAAAGTGTCACTTGAAATGTGCTCTACTGTGCTTGGACATGTGACAGGGACCTGCAGGGCTGGGTCAGTGACTCCATGGTCCTATGATACCTCACGATGGTGAATTGCCCGTCCAGACTGTCAAACGGGACAAGGTTGATGGCACGGAAGTGTTTTGACAGTAGCCATTCTGAGATGCCTTCCTCTCGGGCTGAGGCTGAGGTTGACGCTGGCAGGTATGGCTGTGCTCAACTCAGCCTAGAGGAAGCCCTTGGGTGCCTCGCCACAGAGTTCTGAGGCTCCAGTGTCCAGCCTGGGGCTGCACCACTGGAGTGCAATTCTGTGCTTCTGTTCTCTTCTCTTTGCCTCAACCAAAGGATTTTCTGCTCTGCAGGACCCTAGGTTCTTGCTTCGTGAGTAAGACTGGAGTCTTGAGCTCAGCGCTACATGAGGGAAGTGGGGGCTATCGACAGTAGAAGTCCAGAACCCGGATGCAAATGACTGAACCATTTATAATCTGTGTGGTATAATCGGGCAGGGGAAGTTCTGAGTTTAAATATAAGCACCCACTTCGAAGGAACTAACGGTAAGAAATGCCTGGCGATGCAGTGGAAGAGTTTGTGCCTCCCAAAGCAAGGGCGTTCAGAGTTAAGTTTCTCAGGGCGCTGTTAATGTGCCCGCATCCCACCGCGCACACACGCAATCCCGCATCGTAAATAACGGATTTACAAGCTTAAGTACGACTCAGCAATAGCACACGTGTGGAACGAGGCTGAGTGACTGTCACCATGAGACCCTTAGCTCTGGCCTTGGAGGTTTCCTCAGCCCGAGGCTGGGGCTTTGCAGGGTGGGCTGGGGAAAGCCTCTCTGCCTGGGCTGACATCCTGCCTAATGAGCAGAAACACCCTTTTGGACTTAAGGATCCTGAGCCCCCTGGCCACAAATCATGGAGCAAAAAGAAATCAAGCATTAAGGTTTTCCCCAGATACTTATTGACCGGAACGGACTGGAAATGGTAGGGTCTTTGTAAGTGGTGGCAAGGGCTTTGGTCAGACCTGGGGATACAATGGTGGGTTTTTGCTGTTTCTGCCGCTGCTGCTTCCACAGTTCTGACTTGCCCTGACCTCTCTAACAGCCTGCTGTGGGGGAGGGGCTCTTACGTGATCCCCAGGGGGAACAGTGCTGGCAAGGGATATGTGGTTGATGGGGCAAGGTTTTTACTCAAGTCTACGAGGTCCATAAATGTCTTAATGTGTCCATGTTGCTCAGTGGCAACAGTCTTCAGGGTGTGTGTGTGTGTGTGTGTGTGTGTGTGTGTGTGTGAGAGAGAGAGAGAGAGAGAGAGAGAGAGAGAGAGAGAGAGAGAGAGAGAGAGAGAGAGAAGAAAGGAGGTGCAAGGTGGGAATTACTGGCCTAGGTGCGCGGAACTATGAGACAGTAAAGAGGCTAACAAAATGGAGCTCAAGTCTTTCCCCAGATCCTCAAGCCCTGTCAACAGTTCTGCTACCTTGTATTCCTCTCCCTCCTGAATGGTCTGGGTGCTGGAATAGGACCCATGCTTGTCTGACTGAGTGATAAGCCCTCCTCTGGAGGAGCTGAGACAGTGGATCAGCTGGTTGCTGTTGCGGCCTTCTGTCTGTGCATCAGGCGAGGGTCTCTGGGAACAATGAGGGAAGCAGAACGTTGTGTTCTCCTGGAGAGCCCGGCCTTTGGTTATAGCACAAGAATGTTCCAGACAGCAGCCCATAGTGCCTTGGTCTTTGGTGTCTTCTGAAGGAAATTTGTGAAGCTGTTTGGAGCACGGGGACGTCAGTGGGGAAGACTTCCTGAAAGAGACAGCCTTGAGCTGCTTTTCCTAGGAGAGAGAGAATTTGGAACAGCAGAGAGAACCGGGGTATCACTCACAGAGAAAGTCGTAATTCACCTCCTGACAGTCTTTACCCAACAGGGAAGAGGTGGTGGTACCAGCAGGTTTTGATTTGAATCCAGGTCTGATTCTCCATCTCTAAGTTGGATGTTGGTCTACTGGGCAAAGCTGAAGCTTCTCTCTCCCTACTGCCTTTCAGCTTTCCGTGGTATAGAGATATTTGGAGCCAGCTAGACAGATAGCCTTCAGCACCTAAACAGGGAACCTGCCTCACTGACCAAGGATTCTGCTGGAACAAGATGTCAGCTGAGCAGTGTGTAGGCTGTGACCTCTGACAGCAGTGGCACAAGACATCTGTTTTACTGTAGATGTGTGTATGAGGTCTGTTGAAAGAAGAATCAAGCCCAGGCTGTCTTTTTTGAGCCTGGCTGTCCTTGAAGCACAGTGCCCTTCAGGTAGCTGCAGGCCCAGCACGAGTGACTTCTCCTTTCTGGACTGTGCAGTCAGGAGGTGGAGCGCATGGTAAAGAGGTCCCTCACCGCAGGCAGAGGGGCGGGGAAGAGTTGACAGAACTTCTCCAGCAGAGGCTGCCAGAGGCCACGCAGTTCCTCACACTGGTGTCACCTGCTATAAGGGTATGGGAACAGTGGCTGGTCCTGAAGCTGGAATGGGGAGCACAGCCTGTCCTCCCCACGGGCATCCCTGGGCCTCCTAGGGTCTGTACCTTGAGAGTCATGGACCAAGTCTTTATGACCTGTATTGGGAGAGAGTTGTCATTGAGTGTCTAGCCTCTGGAGAGCCCTAGGAAAACCACCTCTTACTTTGATATTTTATATACTCAGCCTTTGGCTGCAATAAGGGCTTGGCAGGCTAGCAAACACGGCCTTGGGATAGTGTTTTGGTACATCTACGGTCACTTGCATGCGTGCAAAGCCTGGTGTCCACCAATCAAAGCAAAGCGCCTGAGAGCACTGACTGTAGGTCCTTGAAAATCACGTGGGCCACGTCTTTATTTTACAGAGGACAGGACTAGGCACAGAGGTGACAGAGGACTTGTTTAAGGTTACAGTTAGGAACACAGCTGCAGCCGACCCCTAGTCTTTCGGCTTCTCTCTCGTCAGATGAGGAAGCCGAGAGGCAGGCACGTGGCACACCGCAAGTGGCAACTTACAGGATGCCCTGGAGACTCAGGTTTTTCTTTAAAAGTGTGTCTGAGGAAGTGAGAGTGTGGGCCTCTCCTCAGACGTTGGAGCAGTTCTGCTCCAGGCAGGCCTGAGAAAGTTCTGGAAGGGCAGCCAAGTGAGCAGCGTGGATCCAAGCATTTTAAAACCAGTTCTATCAGGGTAGGAAGGAGCTTCGAAGCTCGTTCTCACATAGCGATTTCACCGCAACTGACCATCAACAGGCAAAACGGCACACTGTAAGCTACTTTTAGGAAATAAAACATGAGGACAAAATTCATACTTGCATAAGGGAAAATTGGAAGGCTACGCGGTGTTAACAGCTACGGGAGTGGGCGGGGTGTGACTTTGTCCTTTGTATTATTCAATGACAAGGTTATTTTGAACCTTGCGAGTACATTGCTTTTGCAAAACATTGAGTATAAACTCTTTTTTTTTTTTTTTTAAAAGAAAGCTCGACCACTAAACGCTGAAGGAATTCCAGAAATACGGAGCTCATAGAAACTTTCCCGTCTTCCGGGCTCCTTGAAGCTGGGACAGGAAGGGCCTGAAACCATTTTGTTTGACTCCCTCCTCAGTGATGGCAAGTCTTTTACGACGGAGGCCATGACCTTCCGATGCCCCTCACTTGGCAACTCCTAGATTGCATGCCACGCACAGATGGTGCTGATCCAGGAGTTGAGATGCTAGAAAGAACCATCTCGGACTTCAACAGTCTCCGGGTGTGTCTTATAACACCAAGGAAAAGTCTATGAGTTCCAGAGCAAATGAGGGGTCGGGAATTAGGAAAGTAGCAGAGTTAAAATGGCATTGGAGGGTTGGGGATTTGGCTCAGTGGTAGAGCGCTTGCCTAGCAAGCGCAAGGCCCTGGGTTCGGTCCCCAGCTCCAAAGAAAAGTAAAGAAAAGAAAAAAAAGGCATTGGGAATCATCCAATAGGACGGGGTATGCTCTGCGTGCAGAAGGACAGGGTACAGAGAGGACGTGTATGAAGACCCAGACCTGAGTGTGGGGAATTAATGAGTTGGCTTAGAGATCAGGGCAGCATGGTGGAATGACAGTGTGTAGAAATCTGCGCGAGATATTAGTCTAGGCTACTTCTTTTATAACTCAATGGAAAAGAGAGAAAAATGAGGACTCATGGATGTGTGCTTGAGGTAGGTAATCGACTTGAGATGGCTGTTTGCATGATCCCAATACTGCCCCTATATGCCCCTTAGAGTGGCTTCCTGGAAGCTATAGGAAATGAGTTGGACCCGCAGGGCTCAGAGGAACCTGGAGGCACTCCGGGTGTTGGAAGACAGTGGGGCTGATGCTGGTTCTAGGAAGGACTTTGAATGTGGGTGCTGTGTGGATGCTGCTTTGAGAAGATGGCTCTCCCTGCTCTGTTTAGCACGTGGGGGGATACGGGTGCCAGGTTAGGCCGCTTCCTTACATCCTCAGCTCGGACTCCATTCGTTATGCCAGGTGTTTCCCTAGGAGTTCCTCCCTTCTCTGTGCTGCTGGCAGGAGGTGACAGCTGCATTGGCTGTTGTTGTTTTGCTGTCATTTGGACTGCATGGCTGGTGGAGCAAACGTTCCCTTCCTGGGACAGTTCCTGTTAGGGGGAAGGGGAAGGCGCCCAGTTTGGAGGTGGGGAACTAAATTACTAAGCCCAGCCTTGGATACAGCCTTACTTGACAGTTACAGAGACGGACAGGTCCACAGACTTACAGGACCCACTAATTGTGGGAGAATAGGCTTGGAAGCAGAACTCAGTCAGTCCTTTGGCCTTTTTCTCTGGATGTACCTCACAGTTTCTGGCAAGGGATTCTAATTTTTATTGAGCACATGCTACGTCTTCTGTGCCGTGTCATTCTGGATATGAGCTTTAGTCCTCAGCTAGCCTAGGAGGCATGTTACCATTAACTAGGTATATTCAGATGAGAAATTGGTGGTGGGAGAGATCCGGCAATCCTCCCTGAAGTCACTTAAATTGTTCTTGTGGCGTCGGAATGTGACTTTAGGTCAGATAGTACACATTTGTCCAAATATAAGGAGTCCCTTTAAAGTTAGCTATGAAAATGCTTGTTCATGGGCCAGGTACAGAGCTCAGTGGGTAGAAGTGCTCGTCACACAAACCTGGCGAGACTAGCTTACTCCTGAGAGCCACACGCAGAGCCAGGGACAGTGGCCCATTGCCTGCAGTCCCAGGAACTCTATCTGGAGATGTGGAACTCACCCAGAAGATCATAGACAGCCATCGGAAACAAGAAAGACTCGGTCCAATCAAAGGCAAGAACCTCGTTTGTTTTCTGACTTCACACATATGCCTTGGCACACAGCCACCCTCTCCCCGACTAAATACACATTCTACTTTTAAAGATTTTTTTTTTACATGTATGAACGAGTGTTTTGACTACATATATGTGTGCCACTGTACATATGTGCTGGGAACAGAAAGAACTGAACGTGTTCCTTTGTAAGAGCCTCAAGTGCTCTTAAGTACTGAGCCATCTCTCCAGCCCCTCACTCTAGTTTTAGCGTCCATGTCTATGTGAGAAGACCTTTAACGAGCTCAGCAGGGCCTTGAAGGGGGCTTGTAGTTTAATAACCAGTGTGCATAACATCAGGAAAGACTGAGAGTTAGAAAAGTGGCAGTGTGTGTGTGGTGTGTGTGAGTGTGTGTGTGTGTGGTGTGTGTGGTGTGTGTGTGTGTGTGTGTGTGTGTGTGTGTGCGTGTGTGTGTGTGTGTGTGTGTGTGTGTGTGTGTGTGTGGGTGTGTGTGTGTGTGTGTGGTGTGTGTGTGTGTGGGTGTGTGTTTGGTGTTGTGTGTGTGTGTGGTGTGTGTGTGTGGTGTGTTTGTGTGGTGGTGTGTTTTTTGCGTGTGTGTGGTGTGTGTGTATGGTGTGTGTGTATGTATGTCGTGTGTGTATATATGGGTGTGTGGTGTGTGTGTATGTGTGTGTGTGTGTGTGTATATGTGTGTTGTGTGTATATGTGTGTGTGGATGTGTGTGTATATGTGTGTGTTGTGTGTGTGTGTGTGTGTGTGTGTGTTTGTGTGTGTGTGGTGTGTGTGGTGTGTGTGTGGTGTGTGTGTGTGTGGGTTTGTGTGTGTGGGTGTGGGTGTGTGTGTGGGTGTGTGTGTGTGTGTTTGTCTGAGTGTGTGTGTGTGGGGTGTATGTGTGTGGGTTGTGTGTGTGTGTGTGTGTGTGTGTGTGTGTGTGTGTGTGTGTTTTTGTGTGTTGTGTGTGTGTGTTTGTGTGTGTGTGTGTGTTTGTGTGTGTGTTTGTGTGTGTGTGTGTCTGTGTGTGTGTGTGTGTGTGTGTGTGTGTGTGTGTGTGGTTGTGTGTGTGTGTGTGTGGGGTGTGTGGGTGGTGTGTGTTGTGTGTGTGTGTGTGTGTGTGTGTGTGTGTGTGTGTGTGTGTGTGTGTGTGTGTGTGTGTGTGTGGTGTGTGTGTGTGTGTGTGTGTGTGTGTGTGTGTGTTGTGTGTGTGTGTGTGTGTGTGTGTGGTGTGTGTGTGTGTGTGTGTGTGTGTGTGTGTGTGTTGTGTGTGTGTGTGTGTGGTGTGTGTGTGTGGTGTGTGTGTGTGGTGTGTGTGTGTGGTGTGTGTGTATAGGACCTGGTAGGCAGGAATTTCAGTGTGGGAAAGATAAGATGGTGATTTTAAAAATACACACAGAAAGCACACATCAGCTCACTGGAGTCATCTTTTAAGTTTTCAGGTCTCTACGATCACCTGACCTGTGACCCAGCACCCTACCCACACTGCCAATCCCAGCCCCACTCTGGCCCAAGCTCCCCTTCGCTTTCTGTCTATACCAGCATGCACGAGGCCTTGGTAGCCTGTGCCTCTCGTCAACCCTAGGTGGCTGCACAGTGCTGTTACTGTTGTCCTGCTCGATGCTGCACCAAAGGCCAGTGGTCTGTGGAAAAGCCTGAAGATGAGACTGGGGGTGACTCCTCTTTGTTGGACACATTTTCTAGGGCGGATCCCTGTGATGGTCACTGTTAATTATCAGTTTGACAGAATCCAGCACCACCCAGGAGACTGGCCTTTGGGCAAGACTGTGGAGGGTTATTTTGATTATGTTAATTCTATGGAAAACCCGTCTTAATTGTGGGAGGGATCATTCCCTGAGCTGCTCTTGGACTGAATAAAAATGGAAGACACACTGGGCATGGTGGCCCAGGCCTTTAATTCCAGCACTCGGGAGGCAGACCCAGACAGATGTCTGTGAGTTTGAGGCCAGCCAGGACTACTTAGAGCGTTTGGCGCTCTAGGCTTCTTGACTGAAGCTACCAGTTCATAGAAGCCTTGCCACTGTGTATCCTTGCCATGAGGTCCTGTGCCTTGGACTGGAACAGAGTAAACCCCTTCTGTCTTTTGCTTTTCTTGGGATATTTTGTCACAGAAGTAGGAAAAGAAACCAAGTCTCCTATAAGGACGACTATAGCCCCTGGGTATGAATTCCCAACTTTTTAAATATAATTTATATTCAATAGAGTATACAGGCTATCAGTGTTCTGTTTGTTGGTTTTAACAGCTGTATGTGCTTGTTTGTGTGATCGAAACATCTACAGAACATCCCAGAAACCCCTTTTGCATCCCTTTAGACATTCGCCTTCCTACCCCACAATGCTTTGCTAGTTTTTCTCATTCCAGGTTTCTTTGATCTCATCCTCACGTAATTGTACCACATTTCCTTGATGCCCTGCTGCTTTCACTCAAAACACTTGCCCGGGCTGTGGCATACATCTATAATTGCCTTACTTCCGATTAACACGTGCTCATTTTATACGATTGTTTGCTACTGTGTGGGTGTGCCATGATTTCCTTTCCCACTCTCTTATATTTGGATATCCATGTTATATTTATTTAGGCATTTATGTTTATAGCTGTATTTATACCTGTGTAGTCCTGGGTCTTGGCTATTATGACTATAGTTGTTATCGATATGTTCATATAAATCCTTTGGTGGATCCTGCTTTCATTTTTGTGTGCACGCCAGTGCTCACTAGTGAATTGCTGGGTAGCCAGGTACGAGCGGCTGATGTGTGGTCCTTGCACACGTGCCCTGTGAGCTTCCCGTGTTTCCCGTTGTATTCCGCACTTCCAGATGTCACCGTTTCCCAACGGCTGTGAAGTCACAGCTCTCCTTTGCATTTTTGTGGTACTGTTGAGTTGATTTTCATATTTAACCAGTCCTTGCCATGTATTATTCTGGAGGTGTCTTTTTTAAGTCTTTCTCCTATTAAAATAGAGTTGTAGGTTTTCACATCTTTGATCTGTAGGCACGAGATACCTGCATTGGATGCATGTCCATCCTCAAAGATATACATTGTAGATACTTTTCCCATAGTCTGGGGATTCCCTTATAGCATCTTTGGATGCCTGGAACTGTTTTTTATTTTGGCAATGTTCTAGTTATTGTGCTTCTAAGACAAACTTTCTTTCTTTTATCGTCTTGTGGCTTAGAATATTTATTTGACTTCTGAGTCTGTAACTTTGGTAGTCTTCAGGAGGAAGAACGTATGGCTTATCTCTGCTTTCTTTAGTGTCAAAGGCTAGTGACTACAGTCACCAAAAAGCTTGTCACCTTGTCACTCACATGTCCAGCAATAGCTATTGTCAGCTTAGGCTGCAGCAGGACAGATTGACTGCAATCCCCACCATGGCCTCTTCATGTGGCTGGGTTCACAGGGTGAATATGTCCCACAAAAAGAGACAGAGGGAGTCAGGTGAGACACCCATGTCCCTTCTTGACTTGGCTGTAGTAGTCACACAGTAACATACTTCTGAGCAGTGATATTGCAAACTTCAGGAAAAGCATATGCATTGCTGTAGTCAACTTTAGGAAGCAGAATTTGCTCTAGATGAGTTGTAGCATTATCGATTAATTCTTTATTGGTTAATGGTTTCTGTATCCCACCATCTTAAAATTCAATTTTCAAAGTTAATGGATTCTAGTTTTTATGTTTAGCATGTGATCCAACTCTAATTATTGTGTTAGGAGAAGTTGCATCGAGGTTCTACACACACACACAGACACACACAATTGCCCTTACAGCTCTGCAGCTGTTTCAGCACTATTGTTAGAGAGACTTCCTTGTCTATGGAAGCTTAAACCAAATGGTCACAAGTGTTGTCTTGGTCACTGATTCTATTGCTGCAAAGATATTTGATTGGGGCTGGCTCAGAGTTTCAGGGGCTTAGTCTGTGACCATTGTTTGAGGAGCACGTGGACACACATGGGACTGGCAAAGACAGAGGAAGAGAGAGACACTGAATCTGGTTGGGCTTATGAAACCCTGAGGCCTACCCCCCAGTGACACGCTTCTTCCAACAAAGCCACACCTCCTATTCCTTCTCAAGTAGTGCCATGCCCTAAGAATTCAAAAGTATGAACCTGTGGGGCCGTCCTTACCCAAACTACTACATTCCTCTTCCTGGCTCCCATAGGCCATCCTAACCCAAAAATGCAACCAGTCTAATTTCAAAAGTTCCCGCAGTCTATAAGTCGCAGTGCTATTTAAGTCCAAAGTGCAAAGTCTCTTCTGAGACTCACGGCAATCTCTTAACTGTCTCTCCTGGTAAACCAGAATGAAAAAGCAGACCACATATTTCCAACATACAATGGCAGGGAATATACATTACCATTCCAACAGGGAGGGAAGGGAGCACATCAGGGAGGAAATACTGGGCCAAAGAAAGACTAAAACCCAGCAGGGCAAACTCCAAACCCTGCATCTGCACGTCAACTTGCTTTCCAATTCCCTTCAGCTCTACTGATCGCAACCCACTTCTTTATTTTAGGCTGGTTTCACACTCGGTCTGTAACCTCCCTTGGAAGTTACTCTGTGACTCTGGCAACTCCAACTTCTTGGAGTTTCCACAGCAATCCAGGCTTCACAAACTTCACAGCTTCATACTATGGCCTCTCTGGGTCTCCATGCAGGGACAGCCCTCACACCTGAATGACCTCAGTAGATTTCCTTAGCCATAGTGGGAGATTCCACACCCCCTACTTTTCTGTGTTCTTTCTCTAAAACCAGAACTGCATGGCTGAAGCTGCCAAGTCCTGCTGCTTGACGTGGTTAGAACTTGGTCCCGTCTTCCACTGGTATCTGTGCCAGCTTTTTGTTGTTGATGGCTTCCTTTACTGCTTGAGTTTTTCTTTAATTCCTTTTTACAAGCCAGAAGCTTAGCTGGGTGGGGTCTGGCCCTGAGATCAACTCTCCCTTTATTTCACTTAGCATCAGGCTTTTCTTTAAACTATTTTATCTGCTTGAGTTCTGGATTTAGCTCCTTTACACTTTCCAGTGGCCCTTTTCTTCTTACATTGTCAATTTTACATCTTTCCTTGCTTAGCTTGCTTCCTCCATTATAGATCTGCATAAGAGTAAAAACTAATAACCACATGACACAATCAATATTGGTATTTAATCTGAAACTCCTCAATTTAGCCTCAGATTTTTTTTCTTGGAACAAGGGCAGAGAACAGCCACATTCTTTACCAGAATATAACAAGAATAAAGTGTAGGCCACTTACTAATATTCTTCCCCTTTGAAATCTTAAGTAGAGCCATCATAATCTGCATTGCTCTCACTACTACTGTTTTCCATGCTCCTACATGGCCCAACAACCTCCACTTAAAGCATTCAACTGCTTTCCTAACCCAAATGACCCAAACCCACATTCTGCCAACAAGCAATATGGTCAGACTTATCACAGCAACCCCATTCCTGGTACCAACTTCCATCTTGGTTGCTGTTCTATTGCTGGGAAAATACACTATGACCTAGGCAACTTTTATAAAAGAAAGCATTTAGCTGGGCACTTGCTTACAGTTTCAGAGGCTTAGTCCATTATCATCATGACATGGAGCATGGTGGCACACATGATGCTGGGGAAGAAGTTGGGAGCTATAGCCTGATTCATGGACAGGGAAAGGGAAAGCCATTAGGCTTCATCCCACAAGGGTACACCTACTCCAACAAGGACTCCTATTCCTCCTTCTCAAGTAGTGCCACTCTATGATAACTAAGCATACAAATGTATGAACCTACGGAGGGCATTTTTATTCAAACCACATGTATGTAGGTTGAATTATAGATTCTTTGTCTGGTTTTGATGATCTGTGTGTCTGCTTTTATGTTAGTGCCACACTACAAATCTATGGTGATGCTTGACATCATGAACCACTGGTCCTCCCACTTCGCTACTTTGTTTCAAGAAGTATTTGGCAGTCTGTGCCCATGACACTTACATGTTTCTCAAAAAGGCCTGCTACAATTTTGATTGGAATGACCTTGAATCTACAGATACATTTAGAGAGAGAGTCACTTAAAAATACTTTGTTTTCTAATTTATGAACACTGTATATCTTTCTGTAACTTATTTGTATCTGAACTGTTTGCCAGTAAGTTTTGCTGCAGACCACTGTACTCTGTGGATACAGTGATCTACAAATACCAAAAAGCTTCCTTCGTCATCAGCTTAGCTGGGCCTAGTGGCAAGAGTCCATTTAAGAGTAGACCTGCAGCTGGAGAGATGGCTCAGCGGTTAAGAGCACCGACTGCTCTTCCAGAGGTCCTGAGTTCAAATCCCAGCAACCACATGGTGGCTCACAACCATCTGTAATGGGATCTGGTGCCCTCTTCTGGTGCATCTCAAAACAGCTACACTCTACTCATATAAGTAAAAATTAATAAAAAATATTTAAAAAAAAAAAAGAAAGAAAAGAAAAAGAGTAACACTTTTGGGGCTGGGGATTTAGCTCAGCGGTAGGCGCTTACCTAGGAGGCGCCAAGGCCCTGGGTTGGTCCCCAGCTCGAAAAAAAAAAAAAAAAAAAAAAAAAAAAAAAAAAAAAAAAAAAAAAAAGTAGACCTGCAGAGCCTTATAGAGGGAAGGAGACCTCTATAGAGCCTCACTTGAGTGCCCAACTGTCCCTCCCAGCTATTTACATGCAGTCCTCTTCTAATTGCACACAGTCCCGGAGTCTCCAGAAGTGCTAGAGTGTACAGGCTGCTAAAGGGCTATGGGAGGGGAGCTCCTTCTGTGTGGAAATGGGGAAGGGGCAGGTACAGACCTTCTGGTGCAGGTGGGCCGGGCTCTTTCTCCCTCCTTCCCACAACCCCTCATCCATGCTCTTTAAGAAGGGCCAATGAACTCACTGGTTCTCCAGGGTGAACTTTGATGGAATCCTACTTTGGTTTGTCTTTGGGATCTTCTGAAGCGGTGAAAGACATGGTTTATATCTCCCTAGGGAAGGACTTTTACAACAAACTAGTTTATAAACATTTAATATTTTTGATGATGATATAAATAGTAATTAAATTTTCTTTGTAAAATACATATGTGATGTTATGTGTGTATTTGTGTTTGTGTGTGTGTGTGTGTGTGTGTGAGAGAGAGAGAGAGAGAGAGAGAGAGAGAGAGAGAGAATAGCTATGTGTATGTTATATGTATATAAGTGTGTGGTGTGGTGTGTGTGGTGTGTGTGTGTGTGTGTGTGTGCGTGTGTGTGCGTGCCAATGTAGTTGGAGTTAGTGTTACCATTTCAGTGTTTATCATGATTGTTTTTTTGTTTTTGCTTCTTTTCTCTACTATATTATTTTGAGGCACATTAAGCATTTTTCCAGCACTGTGTTTTGGATTCTCCATTACCTGTTTCTGAAGTTGTGTTATTTTACAGTATCCATTAATTAGGGGTTAAACTACATGATGGTGATTAGATCTTAGTGTTTTCATGATGTTCTGAGAGAAGCATGGATGTTTTCCCTGCACACATTTGTGTCTTCACGATGTTCTGTGAGAGACAAGATGCTTCCCCTGCACACATCTGTGGTCCCGCCTCTTGCTCTGTGTGCCTTTGCTCCCATCCATGTTTGGCTTATGCTATGAGCCTACAGTGTGTTATCAATCTTATTTTCAGCAGAAACTTTTCCAGATGTTAAAAATCACACACTGAAGAGATGGCTCAGTGGTTAAGAGCACTGACTGCTGCTCTTCCAGAGGTCCTGAGTTCAAATCCCAGCAACCACATGGTGGCTCAAACCATCTGTAATGGGATCCGATGCCCTCTTCTGGTGTGTATGAAGATAGCTGCAGTGTATGTAATAATTAAATCTTAAAAAAAATCACACATGTGTGCATAGAAAAATAGAAATAGATAAATAGACGATAGATAGATAGATAGATAGATAGATAGATAGATAGATAGATAGATAGACAGATGGATGGACAGAGATAGATAGATGATAAATTTTTCCCTTGTATTTATCTGGATTGGTTCACTGAGCCTCAGATGAGACAGAGATCTGGGATAAAGGAGGCACCCACGAATCAATGGGGGTGATTTAGCCTGAGTCACAGCAGTGGGGATACTAAACCGGTAGAGGACACTTCCTGTATGCGGGCAGGAACCTCAGTGGAGCTATGGGGACATCGACCCACCCACAAAACTTTCCACCCAAAATTTATCCTGTCTACAAGAAATGCAGAGACAGAGGATGGAGCCGAGACTGAGGGAGCAGTCGGCCTTAAGACTCGTGAGCAAGCACCAATCTGACACTATAGATGATGCTCTGTTATGCTTGTAGACAAGAAAGAATCCAGCATGCTGTCCTCTGAAAGGCTCCCCCAGCAGCTGACTCAAACAGATTCAAACACCCACAGCCAAACAGTGGATGAAGCCTGTGGATTCTTACGGAAGAATTAGGAGGAAAGACTGCAGGCCCGGAAGAGGATCGGAACTCCACAGAAAGACCAACAGAGTCAAACTGGGGGCTCAGAGACTGAATCATTAACCAAAGAACACACACAGACCGGATCTAGGCCTCCCCCACACATATGTAGAAGAAGTGTAGCTTGGTTTTCATATGAGTCCTGAACAACTGGACGGGGCTAATCCAAAAGCTGTTGTCTGTCTGTGGGACATGTTCTTCTAGCTGGGCTGCCTTGTCTGGTGTCAGTTGGAGAGGAAGCACCTAGCCTCACAGAGACTTGATGTGCCAGGGTAGGGAGATACCCAGGGTGGGGTCCACCTGCTCAGGGGAGATGAGGAGGGAGGAAGGGGGCGAGGGAAGGACTGTGGGAGGGGGTAACTGGGAGGGAGGCAGTGAGTGGGATGTAAAGTGAATACTTAAAAAATAAGAGTAAAAAAGACGAAAATGTATTTTCCCTGTCCACTCCTTCTTTCTTTCTTAGATTAATGTCCCTCCCACTTTACACATTTTCAGGAAAGATCAAGATTTCCCTTCACACTCTAACAAGAGAGAGCGTCCAGAAATGTAGCCTATTGGAGGCTGACTACCTGGCTGCCCCCCTCCCCACTGTAGGAAATTCCTGAGTTTTCAGAGGCCTCTCTTCATACAGAAGATAGAGGCAGATGCTGTGCATCTGGTGGAGGCTAAAGATACCTGGGAGGGATTTCTTTTGGACCTCCCGTCCCACTCCAGCCTCAGCTCCTGGTCTATGCCAACCATTGGCACAGTACTTCTGTGCTCTTAGATGCAGATGATGGGGGAAGACTGATGTGGTCTTGCTCTGGGTTCTTCTGGGCCCCATGTAAGCAAACTCACTCACTGCTGTAAACCTGTTAAAGGTTTGGTGGGCTTCTCCTTACCCATCCACTAGTTACCTTTTTCTGCTCCTTTGCCTGTGAGAGGAGCATCATGGGTCTTCTTGTTGGGAAGTGACACTGATCCCATTCTACTTCTAAGTGTTCTTTCCAGTTCTGAAACGTTGCTGGCCGTCCTTTGTGCAGACTGCTGAAGTCCTTGTGACTTGCCACATCCCGAAATGGAATCAGTTATCGGCATATATTTTTCTCAACCTCCCTTATGAAGGGTTTAACCTCCCCTCTAGCACACCACCCACCAGAGATAGTGGGAAAGGAAGGTTATTAGGATACAGGGAGATGGACCTGTTTCTAATTTTTGTTATTCTCAGTCTAGTCCACTAGCAAATATCAAACAAATCAGCAGCTGCAAAAAGACCAGCCCATTTGGCAGACACCACACGAATAAACAAGGGCAGTCCAATCCAGAGGAAGCCTCAAGACTTGCCAATAGGCCCAAGTCAGCAGACACGGCAAGAAGCCATGCACCTCACTTCAGGAGACGTTCTTTAGTGAGTTTCTCTTTATGAAGTCACCACACGCGGAGCTCAGCAGTGGAGTGTAAGGCGAACCAATATATTTATGTCATCAGCAAAGAGTAGCGAGCAAGGGGGAGGAATGCGGGTCAGCGCTCGAGCTCCCACTGTCCGTGGGGTCATAGCTATCCTCTTTCTAAACCTCATGTGTTCTTTCACGTGTCTGCTCTAGCAAAACATCCTTTCACCTGTATGTGCCTCAGCAAAACATCCTTTCGTGTGCCTGCTCTGGCCAAAAGTCGTTTCACCTGTGCGCCCCAGCAAACCATCGTTTGATATAACTGACTTTCCGAAGGAACCGGAAGTTTCCACTTCACTCGGTTCTTGCCATTTTTTATTTAAATTCTCTCTCCAATACTCAGGAGTGTGTTGATGGACAACAGATAGGGTTGAGTGATTCTGACTCAAACCACCCCCCTTCCCTTCCTGGGATAATGAATTTTGATTGGGCAAGCTTTAGAATGTTTAATTCCTTCCCTTACAAAACCCACCACTTGGAGTGCGGTTGGATCCTACCTCTTCAGGGTTCCAGGGCCAGCAGACTTGCGTCTTCCCGTGCTCTCGGAAGCAGCGTACATACATTCTCAGTATGTATGCACAGTGTCTTGGACATACTTTAAGAAAGTCTTAAAGTCAGCAACATCAGGCCTCCAGAAGTAGGGGAGACTGCAATAAGGGAGAACCTGGGGCCGTCAGGGAGCTACTAACATCCACTTGGTATCCGCCTCGAGCCAGCCTTTCCAATCTTCGTGATAATACCTCGAAGACGTTTTTGTAGTTAACATACAAGGAAGCTGAGACCGGAAGAAAAACTGAAGTCACAGATGACTCACTCCAAGCACCAACTCTTCCCAGGCCCGATCTCCAGAAGGTGAGGCATATGGCACATAGATGCTTCAGGGTAGGGTGGAGGAACTCCGCAGGCAGCTAGCCTAGGTCATGCTCAGCTGTGGGTTCTCTAGCTTCTAAGACCTGTGCGCTCCTCTTAAGACCCCCTCCGTTCCACGGCAAACCCCTTTGCTCTGTAGCCAACCGCTCCCTTCTACAGTTAACTTCCCCACTCCACAATCCCACACTCCACAGTCAGCCCCACTACGTCACAGCCAAAGCTTACATTGGATGCTTACCTTAGTCTATCCGCCTTCATCCTCCCCTCCCCGGCCTCCCAAGCAGCAACAGTTCCATTAAAACCGAAGTTCCTCCGATGCTTCAACAGATGCTCCATCGAGAGGCTGAGAGCCGCTCCTCCTAACCTCTTTCCAAGCTGAATTTTTGAAAGGAATGGAGGGCAGAGGACAGCTCCTGTACCCTTCCCAGCTTCCAAGTGTCCCATAGCTCACAGATCTTTCTCCTTGCTGGAGGCCACCTCACAGGTGGGGTGGCCTCTACTCCCTAGAACCGTGGCACATGCAGGAGAAGCAGAGTATCATCAGTTGACGAAAGGGCTCCTCTGTAAACCCAAAGGGCGTTTCAAAGTCACACCAACAGGGATCGTGGGGTTTGTCCAAGTGTGTCTATCCATGAGACACAGCAGAGAGGTGTCAGGCTGAATGGGAGCGCATCTTCTCTCATTTAAGTTTTGAGACCCACGGTGGTTCTCCAGGTCACTGACTGGCTGGCTTGTACTAATACTGGGGAAAGTCTGTAACCCCACTTTCAAACACTGTCTCCTTAATCATAGCTGTGCATCTAAGCCACTGTGTTCCCCCACTACCACCTCATGAGGCAGATATTATCAGTGACCTCACTTTTTAGCTGAGGAAGCTTAGGGTCTATCAGCTGACCTGTGGTAACTGGGAGTTCAACCTAAGGCTTTGAGGTCTAGGAATCTAACCACTTTGTCAGATGCCTTTCCCCTCAGTAGTTAGGGTGCTGCACCATCGGAGGTGACCCCTGAAGTCTGCTCTTCAACAACTGCACCCTCTTTCTTTTTCTTACTGGGGTCAGGGTCACCCTAGATCTCCCAGACTCTTCCTGTGGGTGTGGTCGAGTGACTGACTCATGCACAGTGAGCAGAAGTGTCACCACTTACATTCCCTGACTTTCCTGCCCTTTTCTCTTTAGGTGGACTGAAATGGCAGAGATTCCCAGGACAGCTTTGAGTCCCGGGTGCCTAGAGCAGCCGGTCTTCAAGTTAGAAGGAGGCTGGGTCCCTGAGTCACCATTTAGAGGGACATACTCTTGCTCCAGACACCTACAGTGCGTTCATTGGCTTAACCTACTTAGATAGGAAGGCTGATCAGTTGTAACAATTAATGTCATCTTAGGCTATTTAAGTATTACCTTCCATGATGGACTGGAAGGCCACTGAAGAGGCATACCTGTGATTAAGTGTAGGGTGACATGTGGGCGAGCCTGGTCTCTGCTGTTACATGGCTTTCAGGTTTGGACATGGGCCTCATTATGTCCTACTTGAGAGAGCCAGAATAACTTTATGGTTTTTTTGTTTTTTCTTTTTCTTTTTGCAAATCGACTGATTTTCTGGAAACTAGGATGATGGATCACTATGTATGAATTTAGCTCATTTAATAAATTTTATTAAACACTCCATCCTAGGGACTTTTCTAGGTACTGGGGAAGAAAAAAAACAAACAAACCAAAACACCCACAAGCAGTGGCAAAAATCTCTGTTTTTTTTTTTTTTTAAATAATACTTTATATTGTGGTGGTGATGATTGGAGTAGTGGCAACAGACTTCTAAGTAACTGCTCTATTTCTAGACTTGTGATGCAGAGGACTGATAGTCAGAATAAGAGGAGTGGGGGGGAGGCACCTTTGATTAAAGGCATTTGATCGTAGACTGGAAGCCAGCTGAGGAGTAACCGTGAACTGAGGGATGGTCAGCCTCTGACACACAGGCAGGGCAGAGGTGGCTGTGATGAGGAAGGCAGGGAGACGTAGGGGATGGAGGGCATCCAGTACTGGGCCTGTGTGGATGTGGTAGTCTCCCCTCTCACCCTCTCTGACCTCCTCCTCTCTCCATGTAGAAGGGGAAGGCCATGTAGAAGGCCTTAGGAGGATTCATCCTTGAACAAAAGGCCTAAATTACCTTATTAGGCTTCAGACGAGAATGTTGGCAGGTCTGGAAATGTCTGTCACCAGGGACCACACCAACATGTGGTCAGGGGTGTATGCTGGGTGTGAGAGCTGGTATAGCCCAGCACCACCTTACGTCAGCATGGCCCTTCCGATGCTACCCTGCAAGAGCACGAGACATTCTTGGGAAATGATGGGGGGGAGAAAGGGAAAAAAAGTCATCTGAGTTTGGTTTAAGGAGGACTTGCTTACCAAATTACCCCATTGTTTGCCCAAAGCCACAGCTTAGAGGAGCAAGAATTCTTTCTGAAAAGATTGGGCTGACAGGAATTAAGGAACAGCTCCTACCAACCCCAAGCTGGACACCGAACGGACGTGGATTTGGCTCCCTTAATCTTTTAGAAGTTTCTCCTCTTCCCACGTTAATGAGCTGCAACTCCTAAGGACAAAATGGTTGTTGACTTTTTCTTTTCTTTTTAACCTGACTTGGAGAAATTAGGAATACATGAACAATACGTTGGAACCCCTAGCTTGGGCCACAATACATGAGTCAGAACTCCAAGATGACACAGCCACGAAGCCCACAGCAGAGCCACAGAGGACTCTGGTGTTTCCCAAGGCACTTACCCATAAAGGGCGTGGCTTCCTGCAGGGCAGACCTGGTTAGAAAGGGCAACATCAGCAGTACCTGATTAAAATGAGTTGTCCTGGGCAGCCCTACCAACTCTCTGTCCTGCCCTTACAGCACAGTACCTGCTGCGGACCCTGCCTGGCTTGCCACCCCTCAAAGCAGGCAAGCTATCTCCTCCAGGAAGAGCCCTTTCTCCGGCAGTGCATCCTGCTGTTAGCTCCACCCTATGGGACAGTCACTCATGGAGTCTGACTTTTAGACTGCATGGTGCCTGCAAAGTCTGACTTTTTTTAAAGGCATCATTTGGGCTGATCTGGTCCCGGAGCCTGTCTTGCTTTAATTTACCCTGTTTAGTTTCTGTTCTCCAGCAACATATAACCCCCTTTTTCTACCTCGATAACCTCAGTGGTAGTTCTCCCCATGTTAAACAACAGTCTGATTTGGCATGGAGAAAAGCAGTCAGTCGTTTCCTTTAAATCTTAATGTTTTAGGCCCCAGGAACATTGGAAGTACCTATTTAATGAGAAGGCTTCGGGAGAAGCCTAGGTAAGATCTTCAAGGCTTTAATTGCTCCCTGGAGAAAGCTGTCAGGCCGCATAGCCTGACTCAGGTCGTGTTTGCGGAGCAGGAAGAGTAAAAACAGCAGAAGTCAGAAGCAGAGGTTCAGGGGCCGAGATCTCCCAGACCTCTGGGCCTGGAAAGGATTTCTGTTCTCACGCATTGTGTGGTCTCCTGTGTGTACCTGCTGGCTTGACCACTGTGTCCCCAAATGGCCAAACAAATAACTTGCATTTTCTTGGGTTTGCTTGCCTTATAATAATATGGAACCCAAATTACAGTTCTCTGTTCTCTTTCATTTAGATACAAAACCCAAACGACCCAAACAAAACTCTAAACTCCGTTTTCCCTTTGAGCCTCCACCAGATCCTTTTGTCTGCGCACCGTTTACTTGTTACCCAGATATCTGAGACGTGCCTCCTGGTCGCAGGCACTGTGCCGGGCACAAGGGTTTGTCCATATTCATCCCAGATGGGGAAGCAGGAAAATGAACTTCAGAGATGAGGAGACCAGAGGCAGGCACTGTCTCTCCAGGCAGGGCCCTACCTAAAGTGGAAGACTCTAGAAGGCTGACCTCCGGGGCCACGTGTGGACCGCGAAGGGTAGCATGGGGAAGCTCTGTCATACAAGAATAGCATGCACTGTCTGCCCAAGGCGTGTGGAGTGCAAGGCACTCTGGAAATCGGGCTCAAAACAACTCCTTTAATTGAGACAAAAAGCCCTTTGTGTGGGCCTTCCTTCCTTAGCCCACAGAGGATTGTGTTCCATGCAGCAGCAGCTCCCGTCTCCCCAGAGTTGCCTCAGGTAGAAATACGGCCTGACTGCCGGTAGCCATGCATCTGTGACCATTACACAGGCCTAAGTGGGTTTGGGAGCTTTACCTTAGGAATTAAGTAAGAAAAATGAAGGTCCAAGCAGGGCACACTGTAGCTCAGACAATTTTGTCTTCTCTTGATGTGAATGAGACCTAAATTGGGAAGTCTTTGGCCGATGGCGAGGGCAGATAAACGTTACGGATTTGATGTAATCCCAGACCTCAGACTTGAAACTCATCTTGACCCTTCCCTTTGAGCACAGGGAAGGAAGCAGAGAAAGGATATGGGCTCAGCCATATGTCAAGTCAGGAGAGAAAATGACAGGCAGAGCAAGGTGGGGATGTGCGGAGTCAGGGGCGCAGACAACTGGAGAAAAGTCTACAAAGTTAGATACAATGTGTCCTTCAGGAGACACACGGGCTGCTGTGGGATGTGAGAGAGAAGATACTTCATGACCGGACTGGCAACATCCGCTACTCAGAAATCCAAATACCCACAAGGCCTGGAACTGCACTGGGAAAAGTATCAGCGGCACGGAGGCAAAGGAAGTTCCATGAGTAGCCCCAGATTGTTCAGCCAGCACCCTGTTTGCAGAGAGTGAAGTGTCTGTGTCTTTTCGAGGGGCTGGTATCATAAATACCCCGGTCACATTTACAGTGGCTGTCTCTCTGGGCCAGCCCTGGAGAGGTGGCATGTGTGTGAAATTTTCTTTTTGTGAGCACTTACTTGTGCTTTATGCTTTATGTATGAAAACACAGCTCAGAGTCTCATATCCCCTGTCCTCTTCAGAGGTGGCAGTGATGAGTGTGAGGCACTTGTTCAAGGCCACCCAAGTAGTAAATAGTAGACTAGAGACGCAGCTCAGTGGTCTCACACAAATACCGGACTGCTCCTCTCTAACGCATGGCTCCTGCTACCTCCTGCAGTGGGCTAGGACAGGTTAGTGCCGGGCTCCCGTGTTCTGCAGGCTCCCACGGGCTCCCAGCGTGCCCGCCGGGCCTCTCTTGCACACAGTGAACGATTGGCACTGAACACCCCTCCTCCACCTGTTCCACTGTAAAAGTATGGAGTGAGAATCACCAGAGGCTGGCCCAGCACTCAAGGTGTGGCGAGCTCAGCAGGCGAAGGCAGGGGTGTGGTGGGCAGTCAGGATGCCTTCCTCTCGGTTTGATGGTTTCCCATCCCCATTCTCCCTTCCACTTGCACAAGCAACACACACTTTCATCAGCCCCCGTCGTCTTCCCTCTTTGCTCTATTTTTCTTCTCACCACTGGTGTGGGATGGCTTGTTTATTTCTTCAATGTTCTATGGTCCATACACTTTAGCCATTTCATGAGGGGACAGGAAGGACCACCAGCTCACTCTTGCTAAGTCTCTTCTCAGCCTCTGCATCTGTCAGGGCTTTCCAGAGGCAAAGCAGGACAAGAAGTGACAGGTCCCAGGTCCCAGCTCCCCAGGGCAGGGGGGCAGGTTGGCAGGCTCGCTCTGTCTCTGTCTTCTCTCTGTGTCTTTCTGTCTCTGTCTCTGTCTCTCTCTCTCTCTCTCTCTCTCTCTCTCTCTCTCTCTCTCTCTCTCTCTCTCTCTCTCTCTCTCTGTGTGTAGGGATGGGGGGATGGGATGCATGGGGGCAGATTTTTTTCTTTTCCAATGGAGCCTTTGAACCTCTATAGCCTTTGCAGTGATTGGATGAAACCTGCCCAACATGGAGTATACATTTTTTACTTAAAATGAACCGAGTATGGGCACCAATCACACTTTCAGCATCTATCAGCCTCAGTGGCTGACTAGCAACAGGCATGTAGCCCAGAAGCATACATGCCACGTGGCTGTTCAGCTCTCCTCGCCACTGGGACTCTGGTCCGGTCAGGCGTCCTTCCTCTTCCTGGTCTTTCCTTTGTCAGTTGGTCTGCAAGTTCCTTCACTGGTACTTCCTTCATCACAGAAGCTGCCTCCCTGGCCATTCTCCCCTCCCTGACACGGCCCAATGCACAGCTGTCCAATTCGTGTTTCTAGAAGCCATTGGACACGGCTGTGGAATGACCAGCCTCTATACTTCTCCCCTGACCTGTCTACACTGCTGAGTCCTGTCAGTCCACACTGTTGAATTCTGCCTTACTTGTTCACTATCTCACCTCATCCTGAAACCTAGCAGCGCCCCCTTCCCACTACCCCTTCCACAGATCCTCCTCCTTTGAGAAGGGGGAGCCCTCCTCCAGGTATCACTCCTCTCCCTACCCACCCAGCAAATCTAGTCACTGAGGCCCGACAAGGTGGCCCAGTTAGGGGAATGGGACCTACAGGCAGTCAGGGACATCAGAGGCTAGGTTTTCAATGTTGTTGAAGTGGTTAGCTGGCTTTCTCCTGGAGAAGGTCCTTTTGTGTGATAGCAGACGAGGGACCATGATTTCAGGCCACAAAGACACAAGCTGCCGAAACGAAACTTCTTTCAGTCCAGGGGCTGGAAGGCCCACAGCTGCTTTCTCCTGAGAAAGCCTCTCTCAAGGCTTGTGGAAGGCCCTCCATTTGTTGTCCTTGCTTGGCCTCTACAACGAAAGCTCCCTAGGTGTCTCTCTTCCTATAAAGACACTACTATTACTGTTAAGGTCCCACCCTTCATTTCAACTTCCTCATTAAAAAGCAATTATCCTAATAGTTACATTGTGAGGTTGTAGGGTTGCTGGTGACCATGCATAAGGGCCTTCTGGGGGACACAGAATGGCCATAGAACGTAGCTTCCTCCTGCCACATGCCAGTGACTTCAACCCACTTCAAGTGTGACCATCACCAAAACTTGTCAGAAACTGCCATATGTCCCTGGGGGCAGAAAAGCCTGGATCAGAACCATAGGAGGCGTTTGAATGCTGCCTGTACATTGCACTTATTAGGAGAAATTAGACTAAGCCCCCAAAGGACCACAGAGATTCAGATTCAAATGAATTTTGGGTAAAGATATTTTGTCAAAGTGTTTGCAAAGATTTTTAACTTGCAGAAATCCAGGGAGCGTTCCAGTGAATAAGGCGGGCATTAAGCAACGAATTTTATGATTAACATTTTTAAACGTGTAATATATATTATTTTGCAACATATCCTTTAATAGCTACCTGGAACTTTTTTTTTTTTTGTACCATGAGATAATGTACAATAAAAATTTTAATGAGTGCTGAAAACGTTGTAGGTTATGTAATCAAGGCCCTGGTACATATCCTAGGGAGGAAGAAGTCTATAGAAGTAACCCAGCAGAGCACATTCCTGGATGCCGGTGTGCAGACGCCGCACTGGTTGGTTTCTTAGGCTAAAGTTTAAGAGGTGGAAAACCAGAGTCCAAAGGGTGAGTGGGGGCTGACAAGGTGGCTCAAGTCTGACGATCTGCGTTCAGTCCTCAGAACCCATATAAAGGCAGAAGGATAGAACCATGTCCATAGAGTTGTCCTCGACCTTCACATGTCCTCCATGGCACCCCCACCCAGCTGCACTATTCCCCCACTGAATAATAATGACAAGATACGCTTTTTAAAGAATATGAATGTCTTATGGGTTTTGGAACCTGTTTCCCTGTAGTTACTCAGAAGTGTTGTACAATCTGCAGTTGAATCGTTGAGTATATTGCATGAGTGTGGTACCTTGTCTGGACTTGAATGTGTGGATTATTAAAGCCAAGCGTTCTCCCCCCACCACCCCCAAGCACTAGGCACCACTTACTTTTCGCCCTTTGCTGGTTGCTGGCTTTGTGACATTTTTTCTTTGG
>NC_046164.1:92499037-92696537 GCF_011064425.1 Rattus rattus | reverse complement strand
CGACAGTATTGACTGCAGGGTTCAATTTAGTCCGGCAGGTGCTGGGTAAAGGAAGCATACTAAGAGCAGCCGAGATAACAGCGTCCCTCTCCAGAAAGAGGATTCTCTGAGGAGGGTGAGAGGAAGGAGGGAGAGGAAGATAAAGAGGGGAGACCACCCCCCCCAACGCACACAACTCCTTGCAAACACATCTCAGCCCTGTGTGGTGCTGCTGCAGCTGCTGTGGCTGCTGCTTGGATGCGTCGAAGATGGCACCTTGGTGCCCTGCCACATTTGGTCTCCTTGGTACCGAAGCAGCGCTCAGCTTCTTGTCACTGAGAGGATGATGATTATCTGCACCAGGGTCTCAAGGGTGCTCAAGCTTTGCTGGCGATTGGAGCTGCGGTGCTTCAGCTGAAGGATTTTAAAAGCTGTACGAGGCCAAAGAACCATTACCAGTCACTTGCTGTGTGATGCCTGTTGAAGAGGGGCTGGTGTGGAAGGAGGGGTGCTGGGGGGGATGTTGGGGAGGGCTTGATATCTTCATCCCCCCCATTCCTCTCATGCCCCGCCTCCCACCTATCCCCCACCTCCTCGTGCCTTTTTTTAGCCACTGTACCCTTGCTGAGGCATGACAAGGTTATGTCAGCGTGGTCTGAGAAACTATTGATCACAGCCATCAAAGATCTTTGCGGGAGTTTAGGGATTTGGCGCTTTGCATACTCCCCCAACCCCCAATTCAGTTAACTCCTCCGGTCCTGGCCCGGGCTCCCATTGCCTTGGAGCTGAGCTGTTGACAAAACCTGCTAATTTCTGTGACAGCTGTTTTCTGAACTGTACTCTGAAGGCTGTCAGGTCCATTGTAACTCCTGTTATAACAGAGCTCAGGTGTGTGGCCAGGCGATGAAGGGGGGGATTGGCTGAGACTTGGCAAAGGGAAAACACATGTCCAGATACCAGTCTTCAACACCACTTGGGCACATGTACACACACACACACACACACACACACACACACACACACACACACACACTCTCACACCCCTCGTCTTCCCCTCGAAGCATTACAGAAGAAAGCCCCAGTGAACAGAAAGCATCTTCCTCTACTATTCAGTTGAGTTTTGTGCTGAGCGGGGCAGGCAACAGAATAGACAAGAATCCAGCCCCTTGGACAGCCCTCGGACACACAGACATAGACAGCGGGAAGGCGCACCTTCCTCTGTGCTGCGCAGATGATGACTGAAGCAATATTTTCCCAGTGTAGTTCTCAGAAGTGTAATGCACACTCACACATAGCACAGTGACCACTGTAGACTTGGATAGTAAGAAAGGGAGTGTCACATTTTTCCTTGGAATAGGGAAACAAATAGAAAAGAAAAAAAAAATGTCCTCAGTGACAAGGCTCGAAGGAAACAGACTTGTTTTCCAGCTCAAAGTTCCCTTGCTGTGGGAGGTCTCTGTGTCTCTGTGTCAGCTAGTCCTGTCCTGTCGTCTGTAAAGAAAATGACAGGGAGACTACAGTTCAGGGAAACGCCCAGGTATTTCTTACAATGAGTGAGGGGTGACCGCTCCCTCGAAAGCACATGTTGGGTGGTTCAGGGAGGGTGGCATGAGGAACCTCTCAGGAAGCACCATCAGGCCCTGAGACTGTGAGCAGGGTGTGTTTCCAGAGGGGACTCATCTGAGGTAGACAGATTGCTGGGCTGCCCAGGGACCAGGGAGCACTCTGCTGACCTGAGGAGATTTGCTTAGCCTCTGAACACAGCTGGCAAGCAGGGACACCTCTGCTCTTCCTTGGCCTTTCTCTACCGGTAGGGCCTCTTCAGGGAAGTGGTGTCTTTGCTCATCCTCTAGGGGCACAGCATGAGTCACTTGGCTGCAGAGAGAGGAGAGGGAGGAAGCAGCCAGAGCTCAGTGGTCCCCAACACTCAGCTGCTCTTACCGGTTACTGACTGGAAGGCCTCCTCCACTAAGCCTTAGGCCTTTGGCCATTATCAAGTTGCCTTCGAAAGGCTCTAGGGCCCTGACTGGAGTCCCAGAGGGTCCTGGCAGTTTAGAGTTGATGGTATTCGTGGCCAGGAGAGTGGCTTCCACCGAGGAGGAGGAGGAAACGTTGAACAGTGTCTATATGGGGAACAAGGCGACCGTAACCTCTCCTGTCACCTCCTACTGAGACGGAAGCCTACAGGAGGCTGAGGGAGGCAGAGCTGCTCTGGCAGTGTCCGTTGGATAGAAGGATGGAAGGCATTTTTTTTTTCTCGCTAGCCTTCCTCCCTTGCTGTCCCTCCCTTTCTTCTTTTTCTCTCCTTGTCTCGGTCTTTCGTTTCTGCAATATTGGGAGAACAGATTTGTGCGGTTCTCCCCAAGTGTGTCAGAGGAGCGTCTCCACTCCAGCCTGTTCTTGAGCCACATGCTGGCTTTGTATGCACAGGTGGCTTCAGTCCTGACCAGCCAAGCCCCCAAACCAGGAAGCCTGTCCCTTTCTCCAAAAACAAACAAACAAACAAACAACAAACAAACAAACGATTTGCTTTTAATCAGCACAGAGGTGAGATCTGTGTCTAGGGCTAAACTTTGTGCATGTGCTGTGTCACTGTAAATTTGAACTTGAATTCTGTGATATATAACAGAAATAAGTATAAAAACTGTCTCCAAACCCCAGTGCCATCTCCAGGAGACCAGACTTCTCCTCCTCCTCCTCCTCCTCCTCCTCCTCCTCCTCCTCCTCCTCCTCCTCCTCCTCCTCCTCCTCCTCCTCCTCCTCCTCCTCCTCCTCCTCTTCCTCCTCCTCCTCCACTTCCTCCTCCCCTTCCTCCCTTTCCCCCTCTCCTACTTCCCCCTCCTCCTGCCTGGTGCCAGACACCTTCAGTTCTACCAGTTTTCCTGTCACTTCTCCTTTAGGTGCCAGTGTCTCTCTGATACCTTTGTAGTGAGGAGTAGGCTGCCTCCCCCGGCTTTCCCCCCTCCTGTTGTTTTGTGATCTCGTCATTCTAATGAGAGCCAGTCAATAACTGTGGAGGGGTGCTGACGACATCACAAAGGAGCTCACTTTTAACAAGTCAGCTGTGGAAGAGGTGCCAACAGGATGGACAGGAGGTTTAAAGCATCAGTGCCAAAATATTAGAAATACACGCAGAATTAGCTCTCCTCGGGTTAGGTATTTCTCTCTGGGCAAGTCTGTATTTAAAACCTTTATCCTTGTTTTGCTTAAAGTATTACAATAAGCTTGCCTTTTTCACAGTTACATGTGTATATTTTCACAGTTGTTTTAATCAGGAAAAAAAATTAATGGGCTTTTGATAGCTCAGGAATCTATCCCTGGGAAAAGCCTTGCAAAAACATGTGCTCAGGAGCAGAGCAGAATCCTCGATGTTATATATTTCCTGGCTCTTTGAGGAGCATGGAGTTCCCCCTAAATATTTTCTTTAACAGTTCTTGCCTAAATCAATCTAACAGCTCCGGTGGGCGACTTCTTTGATAATCTCGTTTGAATGGACGTGGGGTTTGCTATTGTTAACCCAGTGTGAACTGTCTGTTACTGGGGAAAATACAATCACTGTTTTTACTCATACTGGAAGTGTTTCTTCAAATAAAATACTCCACATAATGGGTGCACGGGACGGACACCTCCTTGATGGCTTTATGTATGTGGCTGTAGCCAAGGTCCCCTGAATGTTCCCAGGCAGTGTGAAGAAGGATTTCACTCCTGTTCCTTCACATCTCAGCCTCTGCACACATGCTCAGGCGGACAAGCACAGAGGCTCTAGGGGTCCAAACGCTGGGCGTAGAGACAGAAAGCAGTCAGGGGTAAAGCTGCTTGCATTCACACCTCTACACCCACCCCATGCACACCAAGCGACATGGAACTAGGAGGAGAAATCGGCAGGGAGAGAAGAGAGTAACAAAAGTCCCCGTTTGCCCCCATTTGCCCGGCCTAAAGAGGCAGATTGGAAGGCAAGAAGGGCTCAGTGGATTAATGCGAACCTTAATACTGAAGCAATGTGTGTTTATTGCTGGTGACCACAAGACATAAATCTTTCCAGCACAATATACAATGCGACTCGGCCCCCAGTTTTTTTCCCCCTTCTCCAGCCTCAATTTGTGTGTGTGTATGTGTTAAGTGCCGTTGAAAAATAGTGACCTTTAATAAAGGATTGTATCCTGCGACTATTTTCCCAGACACACAGTGACCTTTCAAACCAGACTGAGGTGAGGGGGGTGTGGAGTTTGGACTTTGAACCGGCCAGACCCTGCTGTGCTCCTCTGTGAGCCTGGCCACTTTTTATTGTGTCACCAGGGAGCGTTCTGTATGCAAAGCAGGCCGGGCTGGCAGCCTGGACCTTTGCAAATCAATTTGTCTGTGAAGGCGAGTCCACTGGAGTGAAAGATGGTCTAACAGGGCACACTGCCCCCTCTCTTTGTGACATCATCGCCAATGGTCTTGTCAGTCATGTCTGCCCAAAAGGACCGGGGGTGGGCACAGTGCTAGGGTGGGGGGTGGGGTGAGGATGAGGAGTGGGAGGGGTTACTCTTCCTGAGCCAACCCTGGCCTGAGAGACTGGGGGGGGGGGGCAAAGCTGAGGATGGAAGATCCAAAGGGCTGGGAGGGTGATGGGGGAAGGGTGCCATTGATATGCGGAGGGCGGATGCTGTCTGGCTGTGGCAGTCAACCCCACCAATTCCTTCTCCTAGGGGGTTTGGGCACTGAGACTTAGAGTACTCAGGAAACGTGAAGCGGTCGAGAGTGTTCAGCTTCCACCAACGAAGCTGGCATCTGTGAACTTTAACCTTTGACACAAAAACTCTAGCTATAAACCCTTCTGATGGCAAACTTTTTAGGGTTAATGAGGCTGTTGTTTTTCGTAAGTCTTCCCAAAACCCACAACTCTGCATGTAGCAATAGGTGAAAATACCAGAAGAAGAAGAAGAAAAAAAAAAAAAAAAACAAAAAAAACAGAAAAATAAACTTAATTGGTTTCCCAATTCAAATGTCTTGAAGTCCTTCTAAGGTCAGAACAAGCCTGCACTCTTCATACCATGGTGACTGGACTAATTTCTGTCTAAGCAATCAGTCTTATAGTCCACAGAAGGCAGAGACAAAGTCTCTAGTGGGATGGTCTGACCGGTGTCTCCTGGGAAGTCTGGTGGTGGAAGACCCAGTTCCTGACCTGTGTGCTGGTATCATCTATGGAACTGTGAACCGTTTGTAGGGCTTTGTTACCATGGCACACCCTGGGTGGATCGGTAAGTAGGTCCTAAGCTTTGTTCTGTACCTCTTGTCTAGTCACTGGGACTAGGCTGGTCACCAAAGCCCTAGCACAAGCCCCGTGGTGAGGAGGAGGGAGCAGCGGACACGACTGTAGATGTATACAAACGGACACAGTGGAATTTGAATGGCTTGGTTTCGTTGTTCTCGTTGTTTTGTTTTCTCTTTTGCTTGAAACATGCTCTTCTGTGGAGCTCAGACTGACCTGAAGCTCCAGCTTCTGCTTCCCAAGTGCTGAGATTACAGGCGTGCACTCTACACCCAGCTAATTCAAGGCTTTAATAGCTTGATCTTTCATAAAACACTTGTTTCACGCTTAAAATCTTTAGACATTTCTGTTTTATTTTGCAGATTACCATATTATATCTAAGATTGTTGACAGACTGTATCATATATGTAGCATTACACACACACACACACACACACACAGAATCTATATATTTGTGTGATACATCAATTTTTTTTTTCCTGACTGCCAGTGTATTTTCAGTTGTAACCTGGAGCACAGGACACTAAAATTTATTTGTGTATCATGTCCGTTCTCCGTGGGGATCACGGGATGATTTGCAGTCCATGTTGAGCTGACAGGGAGAAAATGTTCTCCGGAGCAGGATTTGGAAATGGAAGTCACTGAGAGGCTGGAGTAGCCATCCATTTGTAAAGCTCGCCGACGTGCTTGGCATGGGCTCAAGCCTGAACCAAGAGTTTTCAAAACTGCCAAATCTTTGCGTTGAGTCGTCAAGTCGGGTTTTACCATGGAAATGGCGACAAGGGTTGATTGAATGTACCAGATTCGAGGGAAGTAATCTTAGTGACCCCTTTATTCAGGAATTCTCTACAGTGGTGAACGGTTTCAGGAATGGTGCGAACATAGGAACTTCGGAGAGACAGCACTGAGTATCCTAAGGGAGAAAAATCAAAGTATCAAGGACGACGAATAGGTGAGAGTCAGGTTAGGTGTCAGGAGCTAGAGCCCAAGTAAGGATCCCAGGTCCCCTTTAGCGGTGACAACAAAAACTAACAGACACGAACAGCAGTGAAACTACAAAATATTCCCCAGTCTTTTTATTTAAAAATTGCTGTATCTATTTATTATATGTGCATTTATTTTTTTCATGTGTGTGCACATGCACCTGGTGCACATGTGGAGGTCAAAAAGCAACTTTTGGGAGTTTATTCTCTCCTTCCACCTTGTGAGTCCCGGGGTTGAGCTCAGGCTGTCAAGCTTGGGAGTCGGCTTTAATTCACTGAGCTATTTAGCCCATGGCAGCAAACACCAACGTTTTAAAACCACAAATTAGAGATGTAGAAGGAAAGTTTTGGAGTTGCAGGCTTTAAGAGGGCCATATTGATCGTCATCTATGAAGGACTTTGGGATTGAAAGCAGATATTATGTTCATGGTGGAGTGGCATATCTCTCGAACGAAAAAGAAAGGCAGGAGGGGTGTGGGGGACCCCATAAGATCTTGTTTATTTGCTTCAAAGATGTCAGGCCACCATTATGATCATGGACCATTAAACTTCTCGACTCCAAAGCTTGATCAAACTCAAACAGCAGTGGAAGAAGTTGGGCTCTAGGCTTTCCCTCAGCTTAGAGAATGTCATCGTAGTCACTAAGTGGGAGGTGAGTTGAGTCATCATATCCAGAGCCTGGAGAGAACGAGGTGCAGATGCAGGGCCAAGGACCAAAACTTCTTGGAAAGCAGAGATGTTCTTAGGAAGGCTGTTGTGCTGCTGTCCCTGGAAGTGCGGAGGCAGAATGTCTCCAGACCAGCCAGAGGCAGAAAAAGGCCTCATGGGAAACTGAGGGCAGCATGGCTGACTTGTTCTTGCTAGGTTCTGGTTTGCTCTTCTTCGGCCTTGCAAAGGCCTCCTTGAGTCCTTTTCTTCTATGGCTTATCTATGTTATCTGAGAAGTCCACTTCTACGGTGAAAGAGAACCAGGGTGCCAGTGCCCAAGGTAGAAGCAAGAGGCAGTCTTCCGGCAGATGGTCTATAAGGTAGTGAATGAGCATAGGCCTTCTTCAGGGCACTGGCTTCCCCTCTCTGCCCACAAAAGAGGACTGATGGAGCCATCTGGTGCTGTCCCGACGGTGCAGTGTGCTCATTCTCTAGGACCTGGCTCAGTTTGGACCAAGGCATGAACATCTTGTTCTGTTTCAGGATAGGCTATGTATGTGAGAATATGTGAAAGGGGGCAAAAGAGGTGGGAGAGGGCAGGAGAAGTGGGAGAGGGAGGGTAGGAGAAGTGGGAGAGGGCAGGAGAGGTGGGAGAGGGAGGGTAGGAGAGGTGGGGAAGATGGGGCCTTTGTATCCTCATATTTCAAATAGATACCTTAACAAGAAGACAGCGTCTCTCCTGGAGCCCCCTACAGCAGTGTGGGGGCTCCTGGTATGATTTCCAGCTGCTGGGACCATTGCAGATGCCTGTGAGAGTGAATTCTGTGAATGAGTCTAGCACCGAGCACAGAGAGGATGGTATCCAGTGAGAGGGGACAGTGCACTGTGTGCTCATGTTTACATGAGGCCTCTCCTCTGTCACAAAGAGGAGCCGTGCAGTAACTAATGCTCTTCAGGATCGAGGCTAAGCAGGCTCGCCACAGTGGAGAGCCAGGCAGGGATGGGTGTGGTGTGTAAGCGGCGCGGGAAGGAAAAGTTCCAGAGAAGGGTCCAGGCTACTGGGAGGGGGGAGGCTTATGGTAGTGAAGACAACAGTGAGGTTAGTTCATATCACTTTCATGTATGTAGTGCACTCTTCTCATTGTGTGTGAATGTAAGCATACATACATGGAGGCGTCAGCACGCACAATGCCAGACACTCCCGCCATCACCTCTGCAAGTCACCTCCATCTTTGGTGATAAAGGAACAAACAGAGGATCTGCTTCCCCCATCTCCTTTTGAAACAGGACCTCACAATGTAGCACTGGCTGTCCTGGAACTCACTCTGTAGCCCAGGCTAGCCTCGCAGAGATCAGCTTGTCCCTGCCTCCTGAGTGCTGGTATTAAAGACGTGCACCACGAGGAAGGTGACATTTCTAACGGTGTAACAGTGCTGCTAACTGTGTATTGTGCTGTGCAGGAAACCTCTCAGACGTCTTTATCACGAATGCGTGTCTGAGCTGTGAGCCTTTGGATCATACTTCTCTTCTCTTCCTGGCCCCTGGTAACCATCCCTCCGTCCTCTGTCTTTATGCCTTTCGCGATTTTAAATTCCTCAGGTAAACGAACACTTGTCTTTCTTTGAAATACACCGGTAAATCTGATCTCCAGGTAGGGTCGATAATATAAGACTCAGGCCACCTCACTGCATTTGAATTTTAGGCAGAAAAAGGAATAACCGTGAAAATATATGTGCAGCGTGTCCCAAATATTTTCGGATTCCTAAATCTTCTAGCTCTATGTCCAGAGCAGACAGTGCAGTGTCCAAAGCACACACACTGCTGCCACAGGCAGGGTTCAAACCTGAGCTCTGCAAGGCAAGCACTCGGGCACTCGGGCAAAATGTTCGGTTTTTCTCCGCTCAGTCTGTGCGTGTGGGCCTGGCTGAGTGAAGAGGACTTTGAGAACCCATGTGTGCAAGCTCCACCCCCTGGGCATGCTGGGAACTTGTATCCTCTGTCACTCTCCTCTATCCCTGGATGGAGGGAGACTGTCAGGCACAACCTCGCTCGTACCCAGGCGAGGAGACAGAGACTAAGCTGGGAAGACCCCCGCAAGCTCCCAGCTTTGTGCTTTCTGATTGGGCTTGGTAATACTCCATTTTCTTTGCTGTCATTTTGAGATGATATGCAAATTCTGCTAAGGATGCACTCCACCTGCACCCCAGAGCAGGGAGACCAGCTGCTCCCTCCCAAGTCCAGCCAGACATCCAGGGAGACCCTCAGCCCTCGGCACCTGCGACCAGCATGGATGGACGCCATCATGGCTACGAATCATGTCACAGTCATAAGAGCTGTACATTCCTTGCTCTACCTTCCCTGTGCCCACCCATGGCCACCAGAGGTCCCACCCCAATCTGTGCCTCAGTTCTTGTCACCGTATTACCTGCAAGATGGCCCACTCTGTGCCCATTCCTGGCACTAAGATACATACATACCTCTCCTGAGAGGTGCGTTTCTCTGCGTGTGTATTTGGAAGACATTTTGAGGGAAAGGCGATTGAACCCTGAGTTAAATAAAAGAGATGACTCAAGTCTCCAGCAGAACAGTAACAAGGATGCCCGCCACGAGGGTTAGTGTTGTCACCGCTCTCATAGGTTTCACCTCCTGTTTGTTTGCTCCAACCTCTGATAAGCTCTTTTTCCAGAGGGGAAGCAGGCAGTTTCCGGCTTCCATGTTTACAGCCTTATGACAGAAGACTCTGCTTTGCCAGTTTACCCCTGAGCTCGTCAGTGCGACCGGAAGGATGCACGAATCGTCCTTGTGGGTAATGGAATAGTCACCGTAGCCAGAGAGATGAGCTCCTCATCCTAACCGCCGAGCGCTTGGAAAGGATCTTTCTAGAAAACTGGAATGTGGCTCTGTTGTCAGAGAAGGGAAGACGGGTTGGTGTGCTTCCCTTTGGAGGATACAGGACAAAGAGATGTGGGACTGAGCTGAGATGGCCTCTGCGGTCCAAGGAAATAGGACTACAGACTTCTAACGTGGATTCTGCTTGACCAGAGAGCCTTTTGGTTGAGTTGTATGGTAAGGGGCTGGGGGTGCCCTCTGAAGGAAAAGCAGGCGTTAGAGGGTCACTGATGCTTCTTGCAATTTGTAAGTAATGGCACCCACAGACATTTTAACACACATTTGCTTGATGCCTAGTAAAGTGTTAAGCACTTCAGAAGTTTCTAGAATAACAGGAGACAAGGTCCCAGGCTTGGAGGAATTTGTAATCTCCTTAGGTTGACAAGATGTCCACACGTGAAACACTTAGAGAAGTGCTCCTTTGAGGTTGTGCCCAAGGTGTCTGCACATGAGGCTCAGAGCTGTGTGCACAGAAAGGCAGAGAGATGGGGCCTTGGGCTGAGAAGCAAAGGAAAGCCGCCTGGAGGGTTTCGATCTGGGGTACGGAGAACAAAGCACACTGCCGGGGCAGGAAGCTGAGCTCACAAATAATAATGCTTTTAAAATTTTTATTGTGCCTTAGGAAAAATAAATGAAAATGAGCTTTGTGAAGGGTGTAGCGAGGGTGGATACTGCCTCAGGGTGAAGACTTGGGCTTCTTTTCCCCAGGAATATGAATGTGCTTCCTCCCTGGGCTAGAACGTGGACTCCGCGAAGGACAACTGGCTTTCTGCGCCTGTGCTAACACTCCTGGACGTTCTCGGCTGTGGAGCCTGTAAACCTCGGAAGAGTAAAACCACTTGAAGTTTTTCACCCCAAGCAAGCTAGGACTTGTTTATGAATGAAGGAACAGGAAATGTTAAGAAGAGACTACTAAAGGCAACTGCAGACAGCAAGTCAGGCCAGCGTTTCAGCAAGAATCGTAAAGGCACAGGAGAGGGCGCTGTGCCAGGGCAACAGAGCTCAGTGAACTCCACCTATGGGTATGGGCCTGCACCAAATCTGTTTCTGGGCCTATTCCACCGTGGCCCCTGTCTACTGCAAACAGCAAAGCGGGCAGGATGCACAGTAAAGCAGGAGTAAGAAGAAAAACAAAGTCCAAGTGTGCAAAGTTGAACTTCTGTGCCACTGATGCCTCGCTGTAGGAAAGGGGCTTTGAGACTCAAGGCTGTGGCAAGAGGAGGGTATGTCATGAAGACTGCCGAGGAGGACAGCCATATCCAAATGGCAGACACCACACACGTGACCATTTCTTTGATTTCAAGATGGGGAGACACTCAAGTAGACCCCACCCTTGCTGACCTCGGTCCCCCCTCCCTCAGTCTCTGTGGCTTCCCTGCTGGTTTTGTCTGCTGGCTCATGCCCCGTTTGCTCTCCTGTGATTTCGGTTTTACTTCCGGCTTGCATTTCAACTTCTTCATGGCTAAATGTTGTCCTCTGACTGAGCATCTTGGTTTTTTACTTGAAGTCTCAGCCCATGTCTTTATTTGGTTGTAACCATTGGGATTCAATTTGGAGAGTTTATTTTTTTATTTTTTTAATTACTATTGTTGGATTTTAAGAAGAAGAAGAGGCCAGTTTGCCGGCTCCCCTCCCAGAGCTTAGAACTTAGTAGTTTGCTGAAGACTACCGTCGGCTCCTGCGGAATGAAGCTGACCTCAGTTCATAGCCTGCTGTCTTCACACCCTTCATGGTGACTAATACTATAAGATTTCCTTTTTAAAAAAATTCTTCCTTGAAGTGGGTTTCAAATCCCCGAAGAATTTCTGGGAGGGAGAAAAAAAAATCCTTTAATTGAAAGCAAGAGAAAACAAAACAAAGAAAGCATAAGAGATCTGACGAAAATATCATGTTTAATGAAATCAAGTTTTACCCCTGCAGATGGCTGGGGAGACACAAGAGCGACCCAAAGACGGGGAAAACCGGTTTCCCTCCCATGCTCTGTAAAGTGCAGCTTTTCTTTTGAAGATTCTGCGAAACTGACCAGGACCCGTCCCACAACTGAGCCTGGCTGTCCAGGTAGCAGGAGCCGTCTCAGCTGCTCTCTGTACCTGCCCAGTTACTTAACTGTGTGTTCTCAGCAATGGATTCAATCCCTTAGGACCTCAGCTTCCTTCTTTGTAAAGGACCAGAAGACTCATTGACCTTGGGAGTGTGGTGTGCGAGTATTATTTAAGACAGTAAGAAGGTAGTTCTTGGTGCAATGCCATCAATCCATCCTGACTTTACTTTTGAGCCAGGTGAGGTGTAGGAACCCACAGGGCATCCAGTTTCCCCATTGCTACTTGCCGAAAAGGGTGGCTTCTCCATGGTCTATGTTTCTGGCATGTGGTAGCTAGTTTTAGGTCAATGTGACACAGCTAGAATCATGGGAGACGAGGGAACTTCAACCGAGACAATGCCTCCCTAAGATCTGGCTATAAGAAGGCATTTCTTAGTTAGTGATTGATGTGGGGCGGTTCTGTCCACCCCACTGTAGGCGGTGCCATCCTTGGGCTGGGGGTCCTTGGTTCTACAAGAGAGCAGGCTAAACAAGAGATGAGGAGCAAGTCAGTAAGCAGCACCCTTCCATGGCTCTGCATCAGTTCCTGCCTGCAGGTTCCAGACCTGCTTAAGTCCCTGCCCTTACTCTTTTCAGTGATGGATTGCAATGTGGAAATAAAGGTCAAATATTACCCAACTTGCTTTTGGTCATGGTGTTTCGCCATAGCAATAGTAACAAGCTAGGACATAGCATGTTTGTCAAAAAGACTGTAGAGCTACAGGGGTAAATATGGCCAAAGAAATGACATATTTGATCATCACTGGATGCAATGAATACCGGCCTATTAACAAAAACGGCTGCTGATTACTTGCTTGGTCTGTCCCCCACTATGTGCAGCTCGGCCATAACCTCAGGTCAGCTGGGTGGTTCAGGACCTTCCTGGTGCGAGACAGCAAAGGGGCCCAGGCACTATTCGGAGGCTCCACAAGTTACCAAGAATAACAGTCACTAAGGTAGAGTTTTAAAAATAAACAGAGAAAGTGCCGGTGACTCTCAGCTTCCTCATTAAACAAACTGAGCAAAACGCAGGGCAAATAAACACGATTTTAAACTTCTGTAATTTAAAAATAGACTTCGTGTTGTTAGGAATTAGTGCCGTCAATGATTTTCTGTCCTACGGGTGTGTGTGTGTGTGTGTGTGTGTGTGTGTGTGTGTGTATGTGTGTGTGTGTGTATCCCCCGCTGCCTTTGAGATGAAATGATTCTTCCTGAGCCTGAGACACCATGGATACCTTTTACCTCCCACCACAAATGTGCCCCTTTCCCATGGTAGAAGTGGGCTGTGACTTTAAGAATTACATAATGAATTCTAAGGTAGCAGTGACATAGTTTACTCTGGAATCTTCTTTGCCAGAGTACAAGGGAGACCTGTGTTTCTTTAATCCATCTTTTCTACCTTCCTTTTCATACAGAGTAGAACGATTTCAAACATACAGTCCGAGTCTCTCTCCAGCCAGACCCTTGGCTGACATTTTTCCTTGACTTCATTTTCCTCTTTTCTCCCTTGGTCTCTCCCATTCTCTGGCTGTCCGTCTGTCTGTCTTGCTGTACCTTATCTATCTGCCCATTTCTAATCCTCTTACCATGGGGTGGGAACCATACCTCACTGGGATGGGTTTGTCAGGAGGATATTGTGCCCCCACCCCTCTCTTTACTTCTTAGTTGCTTTCTGGTTCCCTCCCTCACAGCAACAATTTCTACTGGAATTCCACTCTAAAACTGCAAAAGTTCCTTATGCTTCGACTACGTTTCTACCCTAGAAAACCTTCACGGCACATCTACAGTTTAGTTGATGGGGAAGATAAATAGCGAAGCCCCGTTCCAATTACAGAAGGCAGCAACAGCTGGGACACCATGGCGGGTCTGTGAACTGAACCGACTGACCTCTCGCTGCTGGGTCTTCTGCGTATTAGAGACACAACTGGCTTCCTTGATCGGTCTGTCTTCCCTCAGCCTTCTCTCCAGCTCCTCTTCCCCCACTGTAGGCACTCCCAGATTGGTAGAACTCCCCAGCAGTGGTTGTCTGTCCCTCCACTCCTTTGGTGCTCAAGGCCAGCTCTCCTGATTTGCAGCCTTCTCCTGCTTTCCCGAGGGGGGGGGCAGAAGGGACAGGGCAGGAGTGAGGCCTAATGCCACTTTCCAGTCATCTGGAGAACTACTCTCTCTTTGGCTTTGCCTTCTTCACAGAGGCGTCAAGCTGGTTACACCTGGCCCCCCGAATAATTGCATCCTCCGTATTAAAGTTTATAGCCCTCTTCAGTAAGGATGAAACAAAAGCTCAAGGACTTGGAGACACACCACAGGCGTTTTAGCAGTCAGTGAAACCCACTGGTAGAGTATGGTGAGCAGCAGAAAACATAAGCTCCAGGAGACTCCCATTGGGCTGCTGACACCAACCCTTAAGTCCACCCACTCCAGAGTAACAAGGTCGTTTTCCTCTGGTGTTTGAGAGATCCATTAATAATGTCCTGACCTTGTTTGGTTATCTTTGTTGGACATTTTTAAAAAAATAATCCTTTCTTTCCACTTCCTTCGGAATCTCATTTTGCGTTCATCTCGGCCGAGATTGCAGGTCCACTAAGGGTTAAATCTAGTTAGCTAAGCCAGTGCTTAAGGCACTTTCCCCCACCCACCAGTCTTAAATGGTTTAGTTTCCATTAGGAAAGGTGAAGTCTCTAGAGGCAGTCACCTGGGAGCAAAGTTAACTCACACAATTGGAATACTGAGTCTTAAGGAAATGGGCACATCTTTTCGCCCAAGGCCGCTAGGGAGACTGACAGGCTTGCATTTGCCCATTTGCCTGGTCATTCTCTCTCTCTCTGTCCATGTGCTGCTTCCAGAACTCCCTGGTGCGCTCAAGCCTGGCCTCATAGAGAGGGAACAACCGTTCATGTCCAGACACATCACAGACTTCTGGCAAAACAGGCCAAGCTCACGAAAATTTACACTTTTCCTGGCAGCTGGCCGAGAGTATGAGGCCTTGGCTTCACTTCACTTTCAGTTAGAAAAGCCCTTTGGGGTTACGGAGAGGAACGTGTGTGTGTGTGTGTGTGTGTGTGTGTGGGGTGTGTGTGTGTGTGGGGGGGGAGCAGCAAGATCCCCGCGAAGGGTCAGAATTGCTGAAATAAATATCACTTCTTCTAGGGAGTGCAATTCCTGTAATTATATCTGCCCGGTGACTTATAATCTGCAGTCTTATAAGAGCCTGTAACTTGCACGTTGTCTCCTTGTGTCGATTTGGGTGGCACGGAAGGTGGGGCTGAGTAACACCTTGATTTTAAAAAGTGGCAGTTCTGGTGAGACTTGGCTGTTAATGGGAATGTCACTCTGGCAGTGGTCACCTTTGAAATAACGCCAGCGGGACATTTGCTGGGATTTCTGGTCACGGGGGAAGGACTTTGTGACTGGGCTTTGGGGCCGGTGGCTGTTTTTAACTGGGGGACCTCTGTGCAGCAGCTAACAAAGGGAATGGGTGAAGGGAGCTCAGATTCACGGTGGTTCAGGCGCCGCACTCAGAGCGAGGGAGGGCCCCAACCTGCTTTAGCTCTCTCTCCATCTTTCCTGGAGAAGCAGAGCGGCTGCCCGCCAGTCTTCAGGTTATGTGTCATTTCCTCTCCTCGCCAAACCTCATTCTTTCCACAGGAGGCTTTTCAAATTAATGTTTTCAGTTCATTAAAGACCTTTTGGCAAATATTTTGTGCTGGTGAGGGCAGAGTTTCATCTGGAAATGGTCAGGCTCGTGTTGGCACTGAGTGCTGTGAGAAAGATTTTTAAAGAAGAAGAAGAGGAGGAGGAGGAAGAGGAGGAGGAAGAGGAGGAGGAGGGGGAGAGGAGGAGAAAGAGGAAGAAAAAGAGAAGGAGGAGGAGGAGGGGAGGAAGAAGAAGAAGAGAAGGAGGAGGAGGGGGAGGAAGAGGAAGAAGAAGAAGAAGAGAAGGAGGAGGAGGAGGGGGAGGAAGAGGAAGAAGAAGAAGAAGAGGAGGAGGAGGAGGAGGAGGAGGAAGAAGGAGAACAGAAAAGAAAAGAAATCATTACCCACCCCACCTCCCCCACCCAGCCTCTAACTCAAATCCATTCTCTGGGAGTGGACAGTGAGTAGATTGCCTTGGAGGATGGAGATGTTTCTTCAGCCTCCTTGGAGGTGGAAAAGAAGTCAGTGAATGAAAATCATTTGCAAAACTAGTAGGGGAACTGGGCTTTCACTCTCTGTCTCTTAAAAAAAAAAAATGAATTAATTGAAAAGCACATAATATACCACTGAATTCTCAGAGCCTGGGTAACTCGCAGCTGTACCTCTTTGCTGTGATTTTTCTCATGCCCACTGCACCCAGCCTGTCTGGGATATCTCAGTGCTTGGGACATCTCCTCACTTCCAAGTGCAAAGTCCTTCCTCTAACTGATTAGAAGGAGAAACTTGGAGAATTCCAAGAGCAGATCGATGGATGGAGCAGGGCGCTGAGCAGCCTGAGAACCTGGGGCCTTGGCTCATTTCACGACTCCTCGTCCTGTGGGTGGGGTGCCAGGCTTCCATTTCTGAAGCTGCTCCTGCCCCAGCCCTGGAAAAGGATCTCAGGGCAGGAAAGAGCCCGGAAAAAAAATAATCCTCTATCAGTTTTATTCTGTGGAGCATGGCATAGGCTTTGGACGTGAAACTTCATGAGGCTTGGGCCACCCTTCCTGTCATTTATGGTACATGGACAATATTAACCTGGGCAAATGTCTGTTGTGGGGGTTGGGGGAGGATGAATTATACAGCTTCAAAGGAGGTTGAGATTTGTGGGAGGAATCCCGTCTTTTTCCCTCTGTTGAATTTCTGTCCCCAAGCCAGAGAGGCAGAGAGAACCCCCACCTCACCAACACCCAGGCCAACCCATGGCCAGAAGGATGACATCTTCCCATGTACAGGCTTCAGTTAGAACCTCATATGTCGGAGGCTGGAGAGATGGCTCAGTGGTTAAGAGCACTGACTGTTCTTCCAGAGGTCCTGAGTTCAATTCCCAGCAACCACATGGTGGCTCACAACCATCTGTAATGAGATCTGATGCCCTCTTCTGGTGTGCACGAAGACAGCTACAGTGTACATATATAATAAATAAATCTTAAAAAAAAAAAAAAAAGAACCTCATATGTCTATTCCTTAGTGGGGAGCTTCCAGGTAGCATTGCCCACACCCCAATACTGGGCATTGAGATATGAGTTCCATGCCCGCTTTGCTCCCCCGCCCGGCGTTCTGCACAGGGCCCCGTCATTCGTTTGTAGCTACTTGGTTGTCCTAACTGAAACACAACCTCAGCTCCAGCTCTTCTCTCTTAATCTACAAAGCAAAAATAAGGTCCCATACCAAAGCTGCCCTCCAGAAGGCCGTGGAGGTCTCTGGGGCTTTCTGTCCCTGCTGATAAGGCTCCACACGGCGCTCGGCCTCCATGGCAGCAGCAGGTGTTGCTAGGACGCATCTTACTATTAGAGGTTGCACAAGGAAATAAGTAGTTCTTCCTCGCAGGTAAGTTTGAGCATGGCTGCCCATCGAGTCTACCCCTATAATCTTCTCATTCTTGGCCTTTGCAAATAACACATTATTAAGTCTGAATCCACCAGCTGGTACCAAGAGTACTGGGTACCTGAGGTCGCCTGTTTGGTGCTGGGGTTGGCTTCCCGGCCTCCTGGCTTTGCCACCTTGTGTATGCCCTTTGTCCTATTTAAGCCCTAAGTTTCTTCCACTCCTCAGAGGAGAGGCAAGACCATGCGAATGTGCTGCGTACTGGTCGTGTTGCTGACTCTTTAGCTCAAACCCTCAGTGTCCTCAGCTGCAAATTGGGTTGCTGAGAGAAATCTCTTCTCAGGGCTCCGGAGTGCTCGAGTTGACCTGTGGAGGATGCTCAGCCGAGGGAACACTCGCCTAATGTGTCTCTCTGCCCACAGAAACAACATGAGCCCTGTGGAGCGGCACATTGTGCTGGAGAGTTCTGAGTAAGGGATGGCGCCCGTACTCAGGGCGTTTTAGGTTTCCTCTTGTGTATCCAATTGCCTGCTAGCAGTTATCCGTAGCTCTGACTGACTCAAATCGTGACGGTAGGAAAGTTCGGGTGGAGCCATGGCCATAACTCCCCTTCAGGCTTCTACGCCCCACCCCGCCCTTCTCACGTGGGCCCAGCTCCTCTTCCTGTGGGTCCCTTTCCACATACGGTATTGCCAGGTCTGCAGAGGTTCAGATCACCAACGAGGAGGAAGCACAATTCCACAGACCTTCGCAATCCAGCAGCTCCTGAATGCTGCCAGCGCCCACCATCAATGAGAAAGGAGGCCGGAGAGAGGCCCCTGGGAGAGGCTGCTGCTTGGATCCAATCTGGAGCTCCCGGCTCTGGCTTTAGGTAGCAGCTTTGCCCTGTCGTGTACCCCCTTGCTTAGTGTGGAGCCTTCTCCTGTGTTGACTTGCTCCCGCTCCTGCCTCTAGCTTGTCTCACATGGCCTTAGCTGGATAGCCTTTCTGTACTGACTTCAGATGCTCCCAGGGAGAGCCTCTCCTTAGCCCCCTCCTGCAGGCTGTGAGAGTCTCCTCTGGAAAGTCCTGCGATGCTCCATGCTCGCCCAGACCTCCTTCTCCCACAGACCTTAACAAAGGTGGCAGTAAGAGGTTTAGCAACTCCCAACCCTGAATGAAAGCGTCGTTGTTTCTATCTGCAATCTAAAATAATAAAAACAGTTTCTGGGGACAGCAAGGTGGCTCAATGGGTAATGACACTTGACCCCAGTCTGAGAACCTGAGTTTAATTCTTGGGATTCAAGTTGTTGCTCCCCTTCATGTCCACACCATGGCCCATGTGTACCCTCGGAGGTAACACAAGCAAGTGAAGGTAATGTCCAGTTAGACAAGTAGTGGTAATAATAGCTATAACTTGGCTATTTGTTATGCTCTAGGGTCTGGTGCTTTAGGTGTATTAAAGTTCATTTGATTTTCACAGTAGCTGCACAATATCCAATTCCCATTGTACAGATGAGAAAGTCAAGGCTCTGGATGGCCTACTAACTTTTCCAAGATGGCAGAATTGGTTAAACAGAAGAACAGGGCATCAGCTATTGGCCTCATCGCTCTAGAATCCATGTTTTCAGTCATATGATCTGAAGAAATTCAACAAAACTCAGATTTGCCTCCTTTTGCATTTTTTTTGGAGAAATAGCCCGAGTCAAAACGATTCGATTCTGTCTCCGTGTTTCTGTCTCTCCCCCTTGTTGTTCCCGCTCTGCCATCATTGCTGCTGTTTTGCTGAGAGTCCGTGCGCCTCCATTTGGCCAGTCTGCTTGCTTACCACACAGTGGGCTAATTGTCTCTGAACGTCTGCCTTCCCATCTGGACTCCCACCCCCGAGGGCCAGCGCATCCAGGTGACCCGTGGAAAGAGGCTGGCCCAAGCTTGCCGAGCCAGTGCGGGGTTTTCATCCTGTGCGCAGACTCTCTTTGCCTGAGGCCGTGCTCACCCGGGTGTCTTGCTTGCTCTCTGCCTGGCCGGGCTTAGCTCACTTTGCAGTGGTTTTATAAAAATAGGTTGGGTGAAGGAGACCTGCCTTCCTATCCTAAGGTCCCCAAACTGATTCCCAGGAAGCCCCCTGCCTTTCTCCCTCCACCCTCAAACTCTTTCTTTACGGGATGATGGGAGATTCTGCAAGTGTACGACACTAAATGTATTAAGCTAAGTACCAGCAGCGAAGAAATCAAACGTTCTCCTCATTACAAACCCAGAATCAGACGGAGCAAAACAAGACAAACAAGAGCCCCACCAAGTCACAGAAAGCCTGGCTTCTTGTTTTGATGGGACAACCCTCCGAAAGGGTCCTGTCCCATAGCTACCTCTAGCCCTCGTGGGAACATGGAGCAGTGTAGACTGTTGTGGGGGTGCCTCTGTGCTCCTCTCCTTACAGTTCAGATGGGCTGGGAAGGCTCCTCCGCTCAAGGGTGGGGAAGCTTGCGTTTGCCTGGTCAACACTTCCCCTTCTGTGGTGTTCGTTTCCCCTTTGCAAGTTTCCACTCCCTAAAGAAGGCAATGTCCTTTAAGTCTTCCTTCCTTCCTTCCTTTCTTCCTTCCTTCCTTCTTTTGGGGTGTGTATGTGTGTGTGTGTGTATGTGTCTGTGTGAGTGTGTGTGTATATGTATGTGTGTGTGTATGTGTGTGTATGTATGTGTGTGTATATGTGTGTGTGTGTGAGTGTGTGTGTGTGTGTGTCTGTGTGTGTGTGTGTGTGTGTGTGTGTGTGTGTGTGTGTGTGTGAGTGTGTGTGTGTGTGTGTGTGTGAGTGTGTGTGTGTGTGTGTGTGTGTGTGTGTGTGTGTGTGTGTGTGTGTGTGTGTCTGTGTGTGCGTCTGTGTATATGTGTGTGTGTCTGTGTGTGTGTGTGTCTGTGTGTGTGTGTGTGTGTGTGTGTGTGTGTGTGTGTGTGTGTGTGTGTGTGTGTGTGTGTGTGTGTGTGTGTGTGTGTGTGTGTGTGTGTGTGTGTGTGTGTGTGTGTGTCTGTGTGTGTGTGTGTGTGTGTGTGTGTGTGTGTATGTGTGTGTGTCTGTGTGTGTATGTGTCTGTGTGTATGTGTGTGCATGTGTGTATGTGTCTGTGTGTGTGTATGTGTGTGTATGTGTGTGTGTGTGTGTGTGTGTGTGTGTGTGTACAGTGCATTACTCAACTTGAGTTTGGTTATTGGATAACTGGGTTCTCCCTTACATTTTGCTGTTTCTTCTGTCTAAAAATACAGATTGCGTTTACTGTGGGCCACAAAGTTGCCATCTGTCCGTTGTGGGAGAACTCACAAAGGTACAGGAGCCAGGGGATGGTAGCACCAAGAACCATGCTAAGAAACAGCCATAGCCACCACCACAGCTGAGCACAGAGGCCTCTTGGGTACAGTAGTCTTCCCCGTTGAGGACTATATTCTCTGCGTTTTCCATGAGTTATGTAGATAAAGGGTCTCTCCTTGATTATTCCAAGTGTAATCCCATGGGAGTTAGAGATAACGTTTCCTTGAGTTTCTCTGCAACTCAGAGTATCTGACAATTAAGTAAATTCAGACTTCTCACTTGGATAATGGACCAACAAGTAGGACCAACATATGTTGAGGCCTGGAAAACGATATTTGTTATTTATTTGTACAAATCAGTCTGTGCGGTGTGACAAACAGGCAGAAGAAACCCCGAGTTCTTCTGCAGTGCTGGCGATCGAGCCTGTGCTGGCTGGGCAATTGCTGTTCCATTGAGTTATCTCCCCATCCTTAAACAATGAAATCCTACAACCAAAATAGTGTCAGAAACATATCTATACTAAATAATAATTTGTCTACATAAGCTAAGATCTAACAATGACTCCTGTTTTTAATTTGCTAAGCCTGGCAGTTCTAGAGGGGAGACCTTGAGTGGTGTGTGACCAAGGTGCCTGAGTTTTACAGATGTACTTGATGAGAGTCCCAGGGAAGAATCTCTTGGGTAATTGATGTTAAAGGAAGAGTCATAGGGAAATAATGGAGTAATTCTTGTCATCTGAAAGATGGTTAGTCTTAGGTGGGCTTGGTAAGAGACACCAAGAAAGGAATGCTGAAGTGTACTCAGAAAACTGAGTGTTTTTTTTTTTTAATGTACAGTCACCAATTCCTTGTGCAGCCCACTTAAGTCTGCTTTGTCTCAATATCCACATCTGTCAAATGGGGATTAATGATAATTATTTTATTTACATCCTAGGCCTATCCTTTTGAATCATAAGTTAACACAAAGTTAACACAAAGTTGCCAAGGCACGAAGGGGAAACTGACCAGATGCCTTGCTTAGACTTCTCAGAGCTACCCACAAGATTTGGGGCATCTGGGCGTCGGCCTGTGCCTTGGACCTATGTTTTGAATATTCTTCGTGGAAAGTATGCTCTCGTGTCCACGCCGACTCCCTTCCTCCTGCGGTGACAGAACCCCCTTTCGGAAGGTCACAGATGTTTCTGTCTTTCTCCGAATGCTCTCCTTGGGGCAGTCACTCTTCTCAACCCCTCAGTGGGATTCAAACATGTGACCGAGGGGTTGGGGATTTAGCTCAGTGGTAGAGCGCTTGCCTAGGAAGCGCAAGGCCCTGGGTTCGGTCCCCAGCTCTGAAAAAAAGAACCAAAAACAAAACAAAACAAAACATGTGACCGAAAATAATTTGGGACATTTCTGTTCAAGCTGGTTCAACTTAGCAGAGAACTATCTGGGTAAAAAGGAGAGAGGAACATGATTGGACGCGGCGTTCTCCACAGTGTCTTCGGCACGTCTGTCAGGTACATAAACAGAACGTGTCGTGTCCATAATAAGACATAGAATTCACATTGCACTTGGGAGTTTACAATGCGCTTTCTCACACACACTGTCTCATCCGTGTGTATATTATCTCCCTCTGGGCAAAAGCAGGCCTTTTCTTTCTCTGCACACATCTGCAAAGGATCACAGGCTGCAGACTGGGGCACAGAATAACCAGATCCACCTCCCACACTCCCTCCGTACCGGCTGTCCTTGACAGCCCAGCAGCTCTGTTCTCACCTCTCACTCTGCCCTGTTAAAAGCCTTGCTTACCACCGTCCGGACTGCTTTTAAAAGAGATTTATCTTATGCTAATATTTTAGCGATTCTTTGAGATCATCTGCTGTGGTCAGAGCATATATACTCTTCTCCCTCAGCTATCAGACAGCAAACCTAGTAACCTTCATTAGATCCGTGTTCCCAGGACCTCTGAGCCCCTCCGGAACAAGGATTTTTGTACCCTTTACTCATTGTTTTACCAAGACTATTGCATACAACAGGTGCTCAATAAATAGTTACTGAAAGAATAAGTGAATTATTTTTTGTAGCTAAGTCAAATCTCCTCCAATTACTTTTAGTAGCTCTAAAGACGATGCCTCGTGCCCTCTTGGCCTACACACATGGCACATGTAGAAGGACTTCAATATTAGCTAGGCGCCATGTTTTCTACAACCAATCCATGAAGGAGCACAGCCATCTCATATTTTTATAACATATTGTAAATTTAGCCGTGGCCACTTTAAGGCCACAGGCACATCCACTCTCGAAATCCTCCTCCCCATCAGAATAATCTTTAAAATGTGTGCTTCTCGCAGGATGACCATTTCTAAGTTGAAAATCGGAAGCCCAAACTGCTTCAAAGTCTGAGACGTTGTGTGTTGACATAAGGCTAGGGGTGGAAAATTCCACACCTCGCCTCATGTGACAAGTTGTTGTCAAGGTGTTGGTCCGCTATAAAATATTGTATAAAACCACCTTCAGGGGACCTGCACAAGGGACACACAAACATGTAAAGGACTCCATGCTTAGACTTTAGCTGTGTTCCCCCACATCTCATTATGTATATGCAAAATACCCAAATCCCAAGCCATCTGAAGCCTGAAAGTCATCTCGTTGTAAGCATGGCAGATAAAAGATACCCAGTTAGCACATATGTGTGTGTACACACGCACATATTTCCGCTGTAAAATAATTTTTATAATTTGCTATTTTAATTATTATATCAATTATAATTTTTGCTTTAACAGTCTCTGTTTTGCAATTTACAGCCAAAAAGAAATTTATTTTTTCATCTCAAACATCCTCCTGGCCTTTGACAAGTCCACAGCCCCTAGGCACTGTGTCTACAGCTCCTGATGCATAAAAAAAGTCTTGCCTGTGGGTACTTTCAGGACCAGAGTGACCTACAGGGAACAAGAGGGCGCACTAAACTGTAGCTCAGCTTCCCTGAGAAGCTGTTCTCCCTCGCCAGTCTCTGTGTTCCCGGGCCTTCTCGGCCGCCCTGCCCCATCTGCCGGGCTCCCGGCGAGTGCTGAGAGAGGGTGCGCGCGCAGTTTTATGGGCTCTCTAGTTGTCTCCCAAGTGCGAGCGTCTAATTAGGCTTGACACTACCGAGGCGTTTCCCTGACATTTATGTCACTGTCTCTCAATCTTTAGCAGCCTTCGGTCTTGTGGGAAGCACAACAAACAACATAAAATTCCCCATTAGAGGGGGCCCTCGGAAACTGTGCTCCTGTTTATTAGGCGCGCTAAAAGGGGAGGCCGAAGGGTGGGGCCGGGCGTGTAGATTCCGGGCTTGGAGGAAGAAATAAAATGGCTCATTTAAATTCTTAAGAAGTGCATAGGAGACGGTAGACACCACGAAGACCTCAGAGAAGAAAGGCCGTCCATTGAACAAACTAATCACATGGTAATCAAAGGGGAGTGATTCGCTGCCTACTGAGAAGTACTTTAGAGGTTCCAGTCCGAGACTGGAGACCCTATCGAACGACCGCCTTCATAAATTATAGATTTTTTTTTTAAATTGCACCAAGGAACGTGCAATAACATGCGGAATGGATTTAAAGACAAAAAGTGCTCAAAGAAGCTGAATGCAGCCAGGAAACGGAGGGCTTGCAGAGCAAAGAGAGACCGCTCCGGGCGGGAAGTTCACTCCCCGCCCAAGCCTTACCTCTAACATTAAGCCCCGCCTACTGACCACGCCTCCTCCCAGAGCGCCCTGCCCCGACCACGTCACATTCCTACCTGGATTTGGGTTTTTAGCTTAACAAAGGCGTTAGTGAAGGGCAGCTGCGGGAACTAGCCTGCTGCAAAGTGCATCCAAGTTTTGCAGGCTGTAGATTCTAAGCTTCCGCTTGGAGTGCAGGAAGCCTGGGGAAGTTGGAAAACTGTAAGGGCAGGCTCAGTGCCCCACAGTCTAGGAGGGTACAGGGGGTTTGGGGGCTACCTGTCCAAAGTTCTCCCTTCTGCCCTCAGCTTCTTATACAGTTTGCCCACTGCCATAGGCAACGTGGAATTGGGGCTTTCTGGGAACAGCAGCCCAGCTGGGCTCGAGTGGGTTGGTGATCAGATCCTGGGGGCAGGGTTATCTGTCATGGGGGTGGAAAACAGACAGCACCTGCTTTCTGGCCTCCTATATCTGAGCCCTATCCTCCTCCAGTGACCACAGCAACTGTCCTGAAGCTCTAGTGCTTAGGGGTGGAGGGGTGAAAACTAGTGAAGGCCAGGAACGCCTGTTTTTGTAAAGTGATTTGAGACGTTGGGAAAGTTGTGGCAAGCCAGAGGGATTAGGGCCAGGTGTTCTTTCTAGCTGTGCAGTCCGGGGACAGCTCCTCTTCCTCTCTGGTGGAAGTTAGATCAGCCGACACATTCCTCTGAAGTGTGATAAAATGTTCAAATGAGGTCAGCACAAAGGAACCATTTAGTCACGTCAGCCAATGCTATGCCGAGCCTGACAGCCGATGACACCTGTGAAGATTCCAGGCAGGGGACAAGCTAGTCTGCTGCTCCCTTCCTGACCTCTCAGAAGAAACTGAGTGGAGAAGGAACGCAGGATCTGTGGCATTTTTAACAAACAGAACCCTTCAGAAAATGGTCGAAGTCACTGTCCTCGGTGCTAACCCTTCCACATGAGTGGGGAGACAGGCAAAAGCTTAGTTCCACGACATCAGTTAGTCCCGTGTCACAGGCAGGTTGGACCAGCTCCTGCAATGAGGACCATTTCTCAATAGGACATGGATTCCAGCTCTGGGTTCAGAATGACGGTACCTAACCTGGCTTGCCACTGGCTTCTTGCAGTTTTCGCATGAAATAGTTACCACGTGAGGTGAGAATTGGATACATTGAAAATAAATCAGCTCCCAGGCAAGCTGGTTGTTTGGAAGTCAGGGCTTGAAGGTTGGCTCCTGTCAATCTCTCCAGCCATAGTCTGGAGTCTTTTTCATCCATTGGGTCATTAGCTCCACAGGAAAGGAAGAGTCTAAGAGCTTTGTGGGATCCCGGAAGAAGCGGGTGAAGCAGGGATCCAGCAGTCTGGACAAGTTCAAAATGGCACGGGCTGGCCAGATTCTAGGTGGGCCCTAGAATTGTGGAGATTCATGTGTCCTGAATTTAGATTCAAGCTTATTGTTAAAGGACCTGAGATTCCCATGTGATAAAGACTTTATGTTATGATGATGTCTACCCCCATGGGTGGATTCTGGAGCTGGAAGTTTAGAATAATAGCCAGCGTAAGTCTTCCCCAACGTAAATGGGGTTCATGGATTCAGTTAGTCTCTGCGAGGTGGGGAATGTGGGGCCACAGGCAGGGACAAGACTGAGTGGGCTGACTCCTGTTCTTGCCTGGACCTGTTCTCTGTACCTGTTGTTCCTTGAGAAAATGACAGGTTGGTTTTCCGTTTCCTTTGCCCCTTTCTTTCTCCCATACCCTCTGGTCAGGGAGAAATGGTGGGTCAGAGGCAGGGACATCTGACCCTGTGCCCCATGCTGGCGTTACTACAGAGAGATGGCTTTAGACTGGGAAGAATCTGAAAGAAGGCGAAAGGGACCCAGCGTTGCCCTTGTAAAATGCAGCCAAGAGGCAGGGCGAGCCAGACCTCATCAGTTACCACTGGCGGAGCACAGGGAGAGGAGGGAGGCGGGCACAGGGAAAGGACCCTAGTTCTGGTTCCAAAGGCCTTTGTGGGGAACAAAGGACAGCAATGGGAGATCTGACATTTTACACCATTGTCTCAGTGTGCTGTCTGCTGAGCAGACTCTCAGCACCAGGGTTTTCTTCCTGGTGACGGGCTCCACCTGAAATCCCTTCCAGACATGGAGTTGCATGGCTCAGGGTCACAAATGGTTGCATGGCTTAAAAAGCAAAGTTGGGAAACTGCTGGTGTAGCCTAACAATGGGGCTTTGTGTCGTCTCCTGACCCGGCCTGCCAGAGGGCCTTTTGTTCCGGCAGTTGCTGGCACTGGACGGCAGGAGGCCACAGGCTCTGTTTCTTTCTTAAAGGCAGAAATACTAAAGGCAGAAGTACTTAAAGGCTGGCATTTGTTTCTTCCATCTCCTTACGTCTAGAGCCTGCCCTCTGGGGCCACTCTGCAGGAGTAGCGTCCTCTTCCCTTGTTTGTTTGTAAGGCAGACTGGACTGAGGAAGGCTGGGTGAGTGCCTCACCAGCTGTCAGCTTGGGATGAGATCAGATAGGGACCACATGGTCCCAGGTGAGCAGGGGTCATGCAGGTGACTAGACTCTACCGGAGGCTCAAACAGTGTATGGACAGGGACACCAACTGTCGGCTTCCCCTGTGGGAATGGAGCCCCCTTATGAACGTGGGAGTAAGCTGGACTCTGGCCAGGTGGGAAAGGTGGAATCTTAGATGTCCCGTGCCGGCCTTGAACTCTTGGATGTTAGGTCATCTGAGGATGGCCTAATTGGTACTTTGGTGTGCTTTGGTGTGCACTACGCAAGAGGCGGGGTCACAGGCACATACCGCCACGTCGTGTAAGCGTGCGAAGCTCTGTCTTCAATGTCTGAGGAAGTCTGGGGTTGTATGCAGGCAACATGTTTAGAGCAGGACTTGGTAAACAGTGGGCACTCAGTAACTGCCAGCTTTGGTTCTTAGCAATAAGTCAATCGATTTCCAGGGGGAATGGGACCCTTCCTACTCCTGGCCATCAAAAGTCTGTGTGACCAGTCCTTATGCCCACCTCTGAGAGGCCTTTCTGATCTCTTGAACCCACAGTGTCTTTTCTTCCACAGGCCTTGGTACTTGTGGCCTGGTATTTTGTTGCCTAATCAATTTCAAAATCTCTGTCTTATCTCTCTTCTGTTCAGCCTCTTGGGTATCAATAAGGTAGAACTTATATTTCTTAAATTCTATCTACCGATCTATCATCTAGATACCTATCTACCTATCCATTCATCTATCTATCTATCTATCTATCTATCTATCTATCTATCTATCTATCTACCTACCTACCTACCTACCTATCTATCCATCCATCTACCTATCTACCTACCCACTTACCTGTCTACCTACCTACCTGTCTACCTGGGTGTGTGGCCTCGGTGCTACACAAACATCTGGAGGTCAAGGCAGCTTGGAAGGCTCTTTCCTCTCTTTCAGCCATGTGGGTCCCAGAGATGGAACTCAGCCAGGCTTGACAACAAATGCCTTAACCCACCAAGCCGTTACACTAGCCCATCAGGGTAAATCTTATTAAATGTTTTTTTAGTTGACAAATTTCACTTTCTGCTTTGTTTTCTAAGAAACAAAATCTTTGACTATAATTTGAGGAAGAACTCTTAGCATAGAATAAGGTCCTGGAAGTTTCATGCTTTTTATATATTATATTATTTATATATATTATATATTTATATGTTATTTTAAAAATTTATTATTATTATTATTGTTATTCACGTATTTTGCTTGCATGTATGTCTGCATATTACATGTGTACAGGTGCCCAAGTAAGCCAGAAGAGGATCCCCTGGATCTAGAATTACAGATGGTTCTGAGGGACCAGGTCAGTGTTGGGAACTAAACCTGGGTCCTCTGAGAAGACAGCTGTCCTTCTAACTGCTAAACCATCAGTTCAGCCTCTAAATTACATTTTATCAAACTAGGCCTATATAACAAAACCATTGTAACTAAAACTGTAGAGCATGGGTCCAAGGGACAGTTAGAGAAGTCAGAAGAACAAAATGTGAAGTCAAGAAGTGCGATCAGATATCCACAGGGCTCTCTTACACTGAGAGGTGTGGGGAACGTCAGTGAGGAGTTACAATGCTGTTATCTGCTAAATAACACATCTATCAAGTCACTTAGAAACATTAATAACTGGATTACCAAGTATGAGGAAAAGAGTAAACCATAAAGTATAACTATACTAAAGAATAAGTAATATTTTGAGAATAGACATTTTAAGCTTGGTATAAGACTATGAACAGTATAAGAGGAACTGATTGGTTTAATAGTATAAAATCTAGACATCCCATATGGGCAACTGTCATAAAAACAGGAAATACCCACTAGCTGGCTGGTTTGACACAGTAAGAATAGAATGAAAAAAGTGGGGAAAAAATGACGAATGAGAAAAATCTTTGAAATGTATATTTCTTGACATAGAAAGAACAAACAATAAAAGCCGGCGAGACATACATATACTAATAAGAAAACGGGCAAGCATACGAATAGATATTTCAAAGAAAAAACACCCAAGCAGATAAGATACGAAGAAAATCACCTTCAAGATTTAAAGAAAGAGTTATTTATTTTTATGTGCATGTGTGTATTCTGCGTCTGTGGAGGCCAGGAGATGGCATCGGAGCCCCTGGAACTGGAATCACTGGTGGTTTTGAGGCTCTGTGTGGTGCTGGGAGCAGCACATGGGTCCTCTGAGGAGCAGCCAGCACTCTTCACTGCTGAGCCCGTGATCTAACCTTGTTCTGTAGTTTTACCAGAGCAGGTTAAACCACATAACGTTTCCACGTATCTCACAGGCTGAGTTTCAGGTATCTCACTATGCTCTCCCTAAGGGTTACAGCCGCAGCTAGAGAGCAATGCCGTCAGGTCTCCTACGTAGTCCTCTTTCCTGCTTCGCCGGGCTGCTCTTAGACCTGCCCATGTCCTCTCTCTCTTCCTCATCTCTGTGCCTCTTGCATGACAAGCACCCTGCATCCCCCCTGTCTTCCTGTACTCTTCTGTTTGCTCCTCCAAGGTGCCCTGCCAAAGCCTCAAGGCTGCCTGAGTTCAAAGACAGCTTTTCCTTCTGGAAGGGCAGGCTCTTTGCCAGAATGCCACGACAGTCAACTCACCTCATAATTAGCGCCCATATCTTGACTTGAATAATGGAGATGCAAATGCTTCTTGGAAATCGAGAGCTGCCCAAATGAGCATTTGGCGCTTTTATCTTTTAGACCTTACGCGCCTGACTTCAGTCTGTGATAAGTTTCCTGGGCACCGTGAAGCCTGGCAACCACTCCGTGTCTAAGTTACCTTCACAATGCAGACAACTATTGTGCACAGTGACTCTTCCTTTCTGGTGGAGGCATTGGGGAGCCTTCCGGGGCGGTGGCAATGCTCTCTGTAAGTCTACAAAGGTGGGGGAGTGAGTCTGGAACCTGAATAATTAACACCTAAGTTTTGCACCAGCTCACTGATGGGGAAAACGGATTTCATGAATCTCCCAATGGTAGCGCCTTTCTAGAACTCCTAGTCCAACCTGAGAATAATGACTACAGAGACCCCACCCAAGCTTCCAACATCCCCCCATCATCATACACTTACCAGCACCACTGCTGGAGGCCTCGGTGTAGTCCTGTAGGAGGCAGGACCCAGAGTGATTCCTTGACCTGGAGAGAGCTGTGTGGGGAATTTCTCTTGCTCCAGGATCACCATTTCTCTCTTCACTCCCTTTTCTCCCTTAGAACCTCTAGAAGCTGCACCAAGCCTGTGGGAAAGACAGTCTTCCAAAGAGCTGCTGTAGACAGAAGCAGCTTCCACAGGGATACAAGGGGCCGCAGACTCAGGGGTGGGGGTAAACAGGAGCAGGCGGCAAGGGCTAGACTTGCCGGAGTCTCTTGCAGAAGGCACCAAGCAGAGTCATCTCTTGCCCCCCAAAGCTTTGTGTCTTAGGGTCCTTTGTCGCTACTGTAAGAGAACTGAGCATGGAGGGAGGACAGGAGGCCAAGATCTGGAAGCCCAGCCTTGACCACTCAATCTGTGGTCTGCTCCCTGGGACGGCTTCCTTCTATATCCCACTATCTTGAGAGCTTATTTGCTTGAAAACCTCTCTTTCTCTTTATGAATGATGTCAACGTGGGGCTAAAGTTGTGTTCTTCATAGGCTCCTGTCCAACCGTCGGAGCTACTCTGCAGCTGGTGCTCTGAATAGTGAAGCAAGAATTTGTTCCTCTCTGGTGGCTCCTAGGCATTGTGAGGAAGACAAGGGATGGAAATAGTTGCGTCAGGATGTCGGGAGGGAAGCGCAGATGAACACTCACCCGAATGCTTCTGGGTACCACTCAGAGCGAATGGCTACCGTAAAGCCGGCAACCGGAGCACAAGGTCCTAGGTGATGGTTCACCATCGCGCCCTTAGACGAAAGTGCAGATCTATTGCTCACTGCACCCGTGTTTCTTTACGTAGACAAGGTGTAGCAAAGTAGACAAAGTGTGAAAAGTCAACAAACTTGGCAGGCCTCTTAGGGGAGGTAAGTCTGAAGTTGGGAGCAGCCAATCTCTAGGCAGAGGAGGCAACCTGAGAGTGCATAAGTACTTCTCACTTGTCCTGTGCCTTTCACCTTGAAGGGCAGAGACCGGGGAGTCCAGTCTAGTGCTTGTCGGTCAAAAAGATCTCATTACCGACCTTACTTGACCAGGATTGGAATTTGAGAGCCAGTTAATCGTCACCCAGATTCTCTTATGGCCCCTCACTTTCTCCCCTTCCCACCTACCTTCCTTTAGTACCCGCTTAATGGGATGGCCAGTTTTGAATTAACAGTAGTAGCTGCACTTTCACTTTAGGACGAACCTCCCTGAAATTTTCAGGACCACTAATTTGTGGTTACTCCAGCGGTAGAATGAACTTGGCGCTCTGGCCTTTACACTGGTGATGCAGTAAAAGTTTAAGGCGAAGACTGCCTCAGAGCCCAAAAGAAGAAAGGAGATTGAAACCTAAAGGTTATCCTGAAATGCACTTTACTGTTATCTATGAGAACAAATGAGTTAAAAAAATTTCAAATACCAGAATACCCTACAGGGAGGACATATAACTATTAAAGGGCTGTTATAGCTGCAATAAATGTAGGGACAATAAAAATAAATTGATGGAGTAAATGTCAGCGCTGTTCCCCTGAGCTGCCCCCACACCTTTGCCCAAAAGTAGAACATCTCCAATTACAGAGGGTGGAAGCAGCCTCCAATGACAGCATGACAAGGACAGAACACAGAGCGCTGGCATGGAGAACACAATTATGCACAGCCTTGAAAAATTGTATCATAGCACAATGCATGGGAGAAATCAATTAACGATGCGGGCCTTCCACAGCTGTCTAATAATCCCAGAATGGAAAGGAAGAGGGGGGAAAAAACCCACCTTGTATACCACTGCCTCAAAAAGGTGACCCGTAAGTGAAAGTCTACAGAATACCAGGGGTCAGTCCTCGGAGTTTACAGCATCTGAGATACTCCCCCCTTTTTTCTTCTCCTTTTTTTCCCCTTAAAAAAAAAAAATCTAGCAGTCTTAAGGAGGCATTTAAGTAAAAGTCACTTCCTCTCTGGTTAAATAGCCTTGCAAAAGAGTTCTTTAGTGGAAAGGGCAGGGATGAGCAAAGCTGTGGCTCTTGTCGTGAGCCCCACCAGCTGAAAGAGAAAAGGCAAAAAGTTAGGCGGAAAACACGCTGGAAGGTAGAAGGTGATTTATCTCGTGCAATTTACAACAGGTGCTAAACATTACGAAAACCAGAGCTATTAAGCAATCAAATTAAGCTATAATTATAACTGAAGAAAACTGTACAGGAATTCTAATTAATTCCAATCCGAACATGTCCAAGAGGAGTGCTCCGGCAACCCCACTTCTAAGTAAAACAAAACAAAAATAACCCTTGGATAATGCTTCAGATTGCATGGGAAATTAAGAAATGCTTCTCGGCCGGCATAGTCTAGGATTCCTTATTAAATGGTGAGAGAAATCCCCCCACGAGGCTGGGGCACTTGTCTTTTCAGGTATGCACTGCAAAAAGCTTACGGTTGTGGGGGTGGTCCTTAACTCGGCGGGGGGTTGGAGAAGGCGGGGATCCTGCCGCTCCATCAAAGGTCTGAAGGTCCGCTCATTGTTCTAGCTTTTGAAGTTCTGTCACAGGGTGTGGGAGGCTTTTAAAGGTTTGTGACTACTCCCCCTTGATTATTTTATATTTATTTTTTTGCCTTTTAGTGTATCTTTTCGGGACCATTTCAATTGTCTTGTCTGCCACTCCTTGTTCGGGTTTTCTATCCTTTCTCTTGACTGTATACTCAACCCTGTTCCTACCCAGGGCCCCAGGGTGGCGGGCTGCCAGGGCAGAATCTTCTATCAGATGTGCCCAAAGCATGCCAGGTGTGTCTGATTAAGCCCTGGATGCCATGAGACTGGTGGGATGTTTGGATATTGGAATACAATTTTCAACCGGAAGAATGAACCATTTGATTGAACCCATGGCTAATTTTATAAGAGTCAGAGCAGAGGAAACCAAAATACAAGCACCGGGGGCTAACGTTTGTCACCGGCCTGTCACAGACCAGCTATTGTGCTAAATTCTTCACCTGGATCATCTCCGTTCTCAAAATCACTCTGAAGTGGGCAAAGGCTCTTAGAATACACAGGCGAGGGGAGGAACCAGGAGCAGCGCTGTTAAACTTGGTATGAAACAAAGGCTGCTCTCTTTCGATTCATACAGTGTTATTACATTTCTAAATAATCCAGAGCGTATTGTCTTGGCTTTTCCTTTCTTTTGTGGAAGTGCTGGGGTACAGGGTGAGTTTCCTGGGTGAGTTTGCCTCCTGGGCTGTCAGAGAGCGTGGGCTTCTCTCACAGGTTGATCTGCCTTCCATTTTGAATAGTCTGAACACATCCTTAGCTGAACTTACCTTGGCCATTAATTAGGTTAGGAGATGGCTCTTGGGGGAAATGAGAGAAGAAACACCACGTGTACAAAGAAAGTCCACTTTCTTGCCCTTTTCATGGCTGGAGTCTGTGTTCCCGTGAGGGTCTCCTTACCAAGCACTGGCTGCAGGGGAATGGCACTTACTAGCCTACTGTGATCTGCCTCTGTTGGGGCCTCCTTCTAGGTAGCAAGCATTCACCCTTTGGTGGGAGTGGGGAAAAGTGGGCAAATTTGTCCATAGAGGAGAGAATTCCTTTGATAGTATTATGAAGAAACTCTATGAACAGAGGAAACCAAACATTAGAGACGAATTTCACCAAGATCTGTTTGCTATTGTGGTGGTCCAAACCCAGGCAGAGGACAGGGCCCTTTAGAGCTGCCCTCCTACTTAGGCAGCCCATAATTATGATGCTACTCTCCAGGGGCTCTGTCCCCTTGCTTGCCTGATGCTGTGAGATGTGCACAGACATACCTCACACAGGGACACTACGTCTGCTGAAAGAGATGCCATGTTTGTTTGGGTTACAGTTGCCCAGGACAGGCAGCCTACAGACTCTTGAAGAGCAGCTCAGGAAGCCATGAACTTGACCTAGGATTCAGCACATGGCAGTGTCTGCGTAGACAGTGTATGGTGCTACTGTTATGCCCGGGGGGTATGAAAACGCTTGGGCAAATGCTAAAATACATTTGGAAAGGTAAATCGCGGCCCTCAACATTGCCTTGTTGCTTGTCTCTCATGTGTCCTTCAGCTCCCACAACCATGGTAAGGTTGAGACAGTTACCATCCCCAAACTGAGGGGGAGGATAGTAGACCTAGAAGAAGTTAGGGCTCGTTCAAGCTCTCACAGTTGGTGAAGGGCACAGCGGGCATCCTAGGTCAGGCGGCTGCAGAAGCTACTCCTAAGCTGTAAGTTTGTCCCTTTGCTAGCCCAATATGCAGGTAGAGTCCCGAGGCAGAGCCTAAAGAGTCAGGCAGGGGCTATGGCCCTAAAATGGCGGGGAGGGAGGGTAACCTTGAAAGGCTTCATGGACAAGGAGGAAGTACACCTGTTGACCCTGGTCCTCATGGGCAGGTAATGATTGCAGAGGGGCTGTAAGGTAAGCATTTGTGAGCCTCATAAATTATGTGAGCAGAGGTGAAATGCCACTTGTGCTTCTATCGGCCCAGCTGGGGAGTAGAAGGACACATAGGGCTTTTGTCTTTGGTCCCCTTACATCTTCTCCTCATCCAGGATTCTGCTAGGGTTTAGCTTGCCCAGGTCTCAAGACTGGTGGAGGCTCAGCTCTCCTTTTCTCTCCTTCACTCAAGATCTTGAGCTCAAGGTCCTTCCTGGGCTTTCGGCCTCCATGACAGATGCAGGTGCTCTGGGAATGCCTAGGGAGCTTCGGATGTCCACCTTATGATGTGAGATGTAATCAGTGCTCTCAGAACTTTGAAGACATGGCAAAGGTCCACAGCGGCCTGATGCCTTGGCAAGCTGGGCTTGGCAGTGCACCCTCATGGGCATTCCCCAGCCTGTTCTCTTGCCTCTCTGAAGTCTTGTCTGCCTCTACTAGGAGCTTCTGGAATGGGGAAGGGCTTGGCACGACTTAGTGTCCGCTTCTGCCCTTTGAAATCCGCTCCAGCTTGGTATGAGTAATGGATTCCCCTCCCAGCTATGGGTCTGAGGCTAATTTTGATCCTGTGTAGCGAGACTTGCCTTTAATTTGGTCTACAGGGTGATCTAAGGGCAGCTTCAGGGGTGGCGACTAGAGCTCCAGATTAGAAAAATCAGAATATCATTCACACCCGGGGGACTGGAATGTGGGGATGGTATGTTAGGACTTTCAGGTCCAATGTCTGCATTCAAACTCCAGGTCCCCATCCCTAGCAGTGTGGACCTGGACAAGCTGCTTCCTGTACTATTACTCAAGAACCGGCCATCAATTGTACCTCCCGTATATGGACATTGAGAGGAACGAAAGGCTGATAGCATTTATTGAGCATCTCTGTGTGCTGGAAATGCTTGCCCACAGATGCTCCTCGATAAACACTATCCACTTTTAGGTCAGTGTTCTAGGAATCCTGTTCTCATATCTTACTTACTTCCTTGATTAGGAGTCTGAAGTCCACCCAGGCTGTTAGCAAGTCTAAGGTCACCTTCCTTCAGTACTGTCAGGTTCTGGCTTTTTCATGATGAAACAACTTGCCCGCCCCTCCCAGCGATGCAAACCTGCTGTTGATTTAGTTTCCTGTGCACACCGTTCTTTCCTTGTGGAGGTAGCTATGGGACAGCGCTTCACCCCTTGAGAGTCTTTGTTCCCACAACCCTTCAAGAACATCTGGGGCCAGCACAAGAATCATGGGAGCGGCAGGCAGGGTGGCAGGGCACAAGGAGCCCGCCAGGCATGGGGAAGTGTGCGGTGGTGGTACCCACACCCCTCCCACCCTTCCTCCATGCTGATGATCAAGGCTGGGGCTCTCTGACCTTGGCAGACATGGAGAAGTGTGAGCTCCGCCTGACTCCTGTCTCTAAAGGTTGCACAGATTTATCCCCACTGCTTTACCTCCGTTCTGGAATGTGGCAGAGCATAAATTGGAAATAAATAAAAATAGATTTATCAGCACTTTCTGAGTTTCTATAACACTTGGGAGATGGAGGTAGATGTGTCTCTCGGTACCCTGCAGGTCAGGGTCAAGGTGTGTATGAAGATAGACTAGGGCTGTCATCCTGAGCTCCTCCCTCTGAGCAGAGGCTCTGGGCCAGACATCTCCACCAAGAAGACACAGGCTAGCCACACCCTGCAGGGTGGCTTGGGTCCTTCCCTGTGCTGTATGGGTCAACTCTTTCAGATGGTCACCAGGTAAGGAAAGCCAATCCTACCAAGACCAAACTGTGTCCTAAGGAGTAATAGGAGTAGTAGGTTAGGACCTGGGTCTGTCCCTTTGGATTGTACTCAAAACTCAGGCCGCGGATGCAGCTGCCTTGCTCTCTCACGGAAAGGTAGGCCTCTGTGTGTCTGCTGTCAGTTGGCCGAGAGCCACCTGGTATACATGGCTTTGTTCTGTTCATTCAGAGGTTGCTGGAGGCAGTATCACCGTGCTGGGGAGATTGGAACCCTTGGAGGGCAGGGGCAGAATTGCTGTGCCAAGAGCACAGTACTTTAGCCTTATGTGTTCAACACCTTCAGCTTCAGAGCCTAGGGTGGGCACTGCTGGCAGAAACTCAGCCCTAATATAAACCAATCCCTTACCCATCGTGTCCAACAGGGCAGCAGAAATGATTCTTTCTGGGCAGGAGACAGTCCCTACTGCTTGTGCTTGGAAAGTGGTGGCTCAGAGCTGGGTAGCCCCAGTATTCCGGTGGCCCTCATGAAGGCTAGAGGACTCTGCGTGTCTGCTTTTTTATTCTAGGAAAGCCCTAACGCATGCAGTTGTTTCTCTATGTTGCTCTCTGTCTTTTGTGGACAGGCTCAGCCTTGGTCTAACAGACTCCTCAAAGGCCCATCTAGGCACAGGCTGTGTGCTGGTTAATGGTGGTGGTTAACCTGGCCAGACATAGGAACACCTGGAAAAGTGTCTTGGTTAGGGTTTTATTTCTGTGAAGAGATATTATGACCAAAACAACTCTTAATAAAGACAAACAGTTAATCGGGGCTGGCTTACAGTTTTATAAGTTTAGTCCATTATCCTCATGGCAGGAAGCATGGCAGTGTGCAGGGAGATAGGGTGGTGGAAAAGGAGCTGAGAGTTCTGTATCTTGATCTGAAGGCAGCCTTTAGGAGACCTGTTTGACAGGCAGCCAGGAGGAGGCTCTGATTCCACACTGGCTAGAGCTCTAGCACTAGGAGACCTCAAAGCCCAGCCCCGCAGTGACGCACTTCCTCCAACAAGGCCACACCCACTCCAATAAGGCCACACCTACTCAGAGTGCCACTTTCTATGTATCAAGTCTTCAAACACGTTAAGTCTATATGGGTCAAACCTATTCAAACCACTGCAGTCAGGAAAGGACGCCTCTCAGTATGCCTGTAAGGGTGTTTCCACAGAAGGTTGGCATGTGGTTCCGTGAGCTACGTCAGGCAAGACCAGCCTCCCCTCGTTGTGAGCAGCAGCATCCAACAGATGAGACCTACATGGGCGGGGGAGGGTGGAAGGAAACCTGTTGCTCTGTGAGCATCCTGCCTCTGTGCCCCATTGGGCAGTGAGACTCTCCAACCACAGACATTTCTTCCAACCCTGATAGAAAATTAGAGACAATGAGTGGGACCTCCTTGCTTCTCTTTGGACACCTGGAACCCTTTCTTTGAAGTTGGAAATTGACCGGACCTCATACCTCACGTTTCATCTGCATTGTGTGTTGTTCTTCTCCGACAGCCATGTGGCCTTCTCAGTTGTTTTCACAAGTGAGAACATAACCAACCGGTTTTGTGATCCTGGGTATTATTGGCTTTCTTTCTCCACAACTGACATGGAAAGCCAACCCTTGTCTGGTATGATGTTAGGCAGCAGCCCTGGCCTCTGCTTCCTAGAAGTGAACAGAGACGCCCTCCCCCCTCCCAATAAAGCAGTTAAAATGTCCCCAGCCATTGGCAAATGTGACCCTAGGCAGCAAATCCCTCTGCTTGTTTTGTTGTTTGTTTTCTTGGTTTTGGTTGTTTTTTATTTTTATTTTTCTTAACAGCTACTAAGGCATCATGGTCAATAATTTTAGTTGAGGTCAGGGGAAAAAAGAGAACAAAGATCTTCAATGTTCTTGTTGAATTTCTCTTTTTAACTCCTAACAACTTGGCCATACCTCCTTATTTTCCTTGGCTCTTTGAAGAGAACGGGCCATGTGAATGACTAAGCTAGTCATTGTTCTTAAATAGGACCACTGTCAGAAGATGGCCTTGGAGCAAAATTTCTTCGGCTAAATCAGCAAACAGTATCTGATGTATATATTCGGTGTTGGGTTAAAGGTAAGGTATCAGCCCTGCCCTCAGTCCTTGTTGAACCGGTTGAGAAAGACATGCACATCATTAATACAAAGTGTGGTCAAGGTAGATCTTGGTCTGGGGAGGTCTGAAGGTAACAGTGCAGGCAGGCATCAACCCAGACCATGTGATTTCATACCTAGGCACACTAAGCAACCTCCACGGATGAAGATCGAGTCAGGTGAAGGTATTACAAATATTAATTTAGCTTTCTATTGTGAAATGACTTCAGACTTACAGAAGTTCTGAAAATAGCTTAGGGTTCCCTTGTAGGCATCATTAGAATTCTCAGAGGTAGTATCTTAAGCAAGCAGCAGAATGAGCATAGCCATCTCGGAAATGGGCACCGACTTAGTGTGGAGCCTGTTTGAGTTCACGTGATATCACCAATCCACCTTTCCGGTTTAGGATCTAACCTGGGGACCCACTTTGCACATCTGTGCCATGGCTCCTTTGTCTTGAGAAAACAGGGACAATTCTTTAGTTTGTCAATCATGACTTTGACACTTTTGTGGGGAATTGTCCTATTATATAAAGATCTCCTCTGGTTTGGATTGGTCCGATGTTTTATTATAATTAGATTGTTGCTCTAATTTGAATGTCACATAGAAGTCACATTCTTAGAGAGTCTGGTCAAGAGGTGTACTGGGTCAATATGTTTTCTTACCCATGATGCTCTCTGTGATCACTCGGTTAAAACAGGGACTACCAGGTTGGTTATTATTTTCCTCTTTGTACCTAACAGCCATCTTGTGGGGATATAATTTGAGACTACTCAAATACCCTTCCAGTCAGCTCACAATCTTTTCTGTCATGATTGCTGCTCTGTAATTTATTTAATGTTTTTCTTCTATTTCTGGCCTCTCCTTTTGCATTTATTAATTAGAATCCAACTATAAAAGTAGATGCTCCTGCTCCCCGTCTTATTTATGACTTGCTTATTCCAGCATGTGCTCATGTAATTGTGACAAGCCCGAGGGTCACCTGACCCCATCTGTTGTCCGCCTCATAGCCACAGCCTTCTTGCTGGATTGCTCGATATCACAGACTGTACAAGTCCTCCTGAGAGTACACCATGCCGGTGCGCGTCACTGTCTTTCAATTGTTGCCTTTTGCCCATATAGTTCTTTCTGAATGGCTATGTGATGGCCGTTAACACCTGTGGGATATATACATGTGTTTCGCATGTATAGTCTCACTGAACCCTCATGATAGCTGAGTGGATGAACCTCATCCCAAGCACTGCCACCAACACCACCACCACCACACCAGCAGCAGCAGCAGCAGCAGCAGCAGCAGCAGCAGCAGCAGCAGCAGCAGCAGCAGCAGCAGCAGCAGCAGCAGCAGCACCATCCCATAGTAAGGATGAAAGCGCTGAGGAACAAAAGCTTTAGTCAACTGCTCCAGGATTGCTGATCTCTTAACCGTTGAGCCCATACGCTTGGCCACTAGACTTCCCCATGCTAACTGAACACTAATGATCCACGCATGGCTTCTTCTCCAGTCATATTTCCCACCAGTCCGAGTGTTTACTGCACTCTCCATAAATAGTAGTTGTAACAGAAGAAGGAATTCTCACTCAATATCGCTCAGGGTCCAGATGACATTTTGGCTACCATGGTGTTAGGGACATGAGTAACAGCAGAAGGAGTAATTGTCTAAGTATTTTAATTGCATGAAGAGTGGTAGTACCATGATAGTACCTAAACCGAGTAGTTCAGTGTACACCACTAGACTGCAGTTGTGGATCTCTCCTCTTTTGTGAATGAGTGGGCTTGTGTGTGAGCATATAGCAGCCCAAGGACAACTTGAGGTATTCGTCCTTAGGTGCCAAACACCTTTTATTGAGATAGGATTCCTTACTGGCCTGGAGATGACCAAGTAGGCTAGGCTGCTGGGCTGGTAAGCTTCAGGCTACACCTGCCTCCACTTCCTCAGCACTGAGATTACAAGGTCATGCCATCATAGTCCGCTTCAGTCCACGAGGTTTCCGAGGATCTGAGGTAATGCTTTCCTTATCGAATGCCCTCACTGGGATGAGCATGGCTTTGCTTTAGTCTAAGGATGTGAGAATTTATGCACCAACTCAGCTATTCTAATTTGCTATCTCCCTTCGCTACACAAAAAGCTACATCCTGTGTATGACATGGGCTCAGTCTGAGGATTAGCAAGTTGATACTGTCACATAAGATGTGGGGAGTCACCTATTATTCCAATGCAAGTTAATATGGGTCTGAAATGCATTATCTAAAATACCGTAGTCCACACGTGTTCACAGAAATGGTCTTTTTTCTCGTGTGTGTGTATGTGTGTAGTAAAAATTGTATTTAAAGAATTTTAAAGCAAATTTAAATACAAAAGACAACACAAAGAGACACTACACATTTGTCCTTGGAGGTAAAAGATGAGAGTAGTTTTAGAGATGGGGTTGTAGTGGCTCCGGCACTTGTGGGCAGGGAAGCTCCAGACTGCTGGCTTGGCTATGGATTGAGAAGACTTGGGGCCAATTATAGTTGTCCAGGACAAAGGCCCTGAGGGATTAGGACAAAGGCTTAATATTGGGTAGGGATAGGCTAGAGACAGAAGTCTTGATGAGAGCTATTACTAAGAAAAAAAAGACCTGACCGGCAGCTAAGGGACCACTGCTGAGAATCAAGAGCTTCCAGGTCTTGGGCTCTGTGGGTGAAGGGATGTTGATGCCCTTACCAGGTAGAGGAAGTGGGCTCTGAAGAGAGGAGGGATGCATACTAACCTGTGGGATAATAGCCATTAGCCTAAAAATAATAATCTTGCAGATTGAAACTGAATCGAAATCTGATCTTGCTTCCAAGATGGTGGAAATAGACACCACTGGTCAAGGAACTTTCTGTCATTATCTACTCTTTTTTTTTTTTTAAATAAGGTATATTTATTTCTATTTTTATGCGTATGATTGTTTTGCTTTCCTGTATTTATGTGCACTGCCTATGTGTCTGGTGCTCACAGTGGCCAGCTGAGCCACCTCTCTTGCCTCTCTTGACTCTGTCTATTAGTTTTCCAATGTCCTGCATCACGAACTTGAACTCCCTCTGCTGCACGAGGCCAACACAATCCCCAGACCCTACTCGCCCAGGTATCTGGTGCGATCTACTCCCATACCGTCAGAGAACTCTCACGTGTTCTGGTGGTTTTCATTGTTAACCTGCAGGTGCTCATCTTGCTCTTTTAACACCAACTGGATGTTCGGAGCCCAAGCTTCGTTTATGAATGTAGGTTTCCCATGTCAATTGTGAACATTGGGAAGTAGAAGGTTAGATGGATCTACTGTTGAGTAAATTATAATGTGCGCAGTTAGCTTTGGAAGCTTGGAGATGGAAACAGTTGCAGAAGATAAGCCTACAGTTAACAACTCTTGCCAGGGTCAAAGCAATGATGCCTGCCAGCCCCTGGTGAGAACGGGCATCCAATACTAAAGACCTAGCTCTTCTTTACTGTGCTAGAGCAGAGGCAAAGGTGCTGAGGAAGGACTTCCCCAAGATTGCCCTTTCCTTTTGCATTGGAAATTTCTGCCCTGTTCCCAGAAAGCTCGGCAGGTATCCTCCTTTGTCTTAATCCAGAAAGGCATTCTTATGTTGACAGCGCCAGCCCAGGGGGGTCCACCGGATTAGTGTGGATGCTGTCTTTCCTGTTCCTCTGCCTTATTCCTCCCTCATTGACGGATGATGATATTTGGAACTCTGGAGGCTCTTAGGATGTGGTGCTGGGAGAAAAGAAGTGGAGATGATCTAGCATATTACATAGAAAAGGAAGGTGGAATAAGAAAAAGCTGGCTCAGATCTGGGCTCTGCTCTTGAGGATCGCTTTTGATAGAATCAAGTAATTGTCGGGGAATGAGGTTCTTGTGTAGAGCTGGAAGAGCTAGGCAGCAGATGTGGAGCACTGGTAACCAGACATGGTCCTGCATCCTCGGGGACTCCAGAGTTCTGGTTCTGTAGAAGTCTCACTCCAAGCCCACCCAACAAGAGATAAGTGCTCCAGAGGCCTAGGCATAGGCAGTTATCTGCTGTCTTAGTAGACTGAGCTAGAACCCAGAGCCTCCTGGAGCTGATCCTAATACCGGAAGGACTTATTCAATACACCGTGATCTCCACCATAAGTGTCGGCTGTCTCTAAGCCACATCTATACCTTTTAAGTATCCATGTGTCCCCGGGAGCCCATGTCCATCAGCATCCTCCAAATCTCTTTTGAGTTTTGAGCTTACCCACATTCTCAAAGGCCATTATGAGAAGCCTGGAGACCATCAGGTCCTGGAATCATGTCGGGATTTAACCTTGGTCCCTCTTATCCCTTGCATTATTGTGCTTTAAACACTAACAAAGTGTGTTGTGTTGATGGGGTTTACGTTGGATTTGACACAGGGTTGGCATTCTATTGGCCTGATGAAACAGTGATGGTTGTAGGTTTGTTGATGTTTTCCAGGATATGTTGGAGTTAAATAGGATATCTACAATCTTCCTTATTTGGCTATCTGATGTCTCCTCCACTTTGCCCATCCAGAACCCTTCAGAATCTATTCTGGACACAAAGCTGGCAAGAATGGAGTTGGCTGACCCATCCTCCCCAGAATCTCAGCTGCTTCTCAAGGATGCCCTTAAAGAAAACCTGTAGTGGAGCATTTTCCCGCTCCTCTTATCAAATGGGAGGGTTCCATTTACTTGCTTATATATGGTTTCTGTCTAGTAGTTAAATCTGCTAAGGGATTAGGTGGTAGGAACCTGTTTTCGGGCATTCTTGCTGATAAATATCACGTGGAAATGAGGTTGTCTGGCATAAGCCAATTTCTGACAAATGGGCCCCTTATTGTCCTTTCAATGAGATCAGCTCCATGATGACTGGCCTGGGATGCTGAAGTGCTGGTGAGAAATTGAAGCCATAGGTCTGTTTCAGAGTACCAGCTTACCGGATGTGATGGTTGGGAGTTGAAGACTCCATAGCTCTGTGCCTGGTGGATAGCAGGGGCTCAGGCCAAGGCAGGAGGGACTAGCAGAGGTACTGCTGGGGCCGGTTGCTGATTTCATATGAGGCTTCCCTTGGTGTGTATTGGGATGGCCTCAGGCTAGAAGACACTGTTGAGGACCTGGTGATTGCATCGTTTTAAGTCCAGTCAGGAAAAGAGGAGCTGGGGAGACATTTTACTTAGACGGCAGACTGTATGAAGGATTGACTCCAGAGGTAAGAAAGACCACAGGAACAACAGGGAGAACGTGAATAACTGGGAAGGAGCAGAAGGAGGAAGAGGCCACAACCTTAGTTAAGGAAGCATGAATCTCCCCGTACTTGGCCTCCGCCTGGAGCCTGACCGGATGCTGGAGCTGCCAAAAAGACTCTGTAGCTGCCCCTAGGGGTCTAGAGCTGAGGTCACGTGATTCCAGCTATAACAAGTGCAGAGTGGCCTGTGATGTTTGAGCAAAGAGCAGGGTACCTTTCTCTTCCTGCCACCACAGCTCTCCCTCCAGCGCCTCCCTTTGCAAACTCTAAGCCAAGCTGCTGAGGCTTCTGTGAAGTATCGTTGGCAGACTCCTGTCTGAGGGGAAGGGAGAGGCTAAGCAGGTTTACACGAAACTGCACACAACAGATGCAGAAATGAAAGTTCTGGTGATAGAGGAGCAGAGAGAGAAGCTGGGAGAGAAGTGGAAACTTAGTTCAATGAGAAAAACACATTCAAGACTCCACCATGCCCTCGGACGTTTTTCTGTTTCTCCACAGTTCTCTGGAGACATGAGAAGGGATTGGCACTTCAAGACAGTTATGTCCTCTTCCAAGTGTGTGGACGGAGCCTCTGTGGCCTTTGCATGAACACGTCTGGTGACCACAAGCTTGCTATTGGGATGGCACAGTTAACTCATCTGCTCACTAGCAAGTGCTTCATTGAGCTGACAGTCGTAGTCAGGGATTCCTTGCTCACCTATTCTTCTGTGACAGGTTCTACCCATCACAGGTTGTTTCTTTTGCAGCCTGTTCTTGGGTTTGGAAGAACTATGCCGTGTGAACAGGGTCAGCAGTGGCTTCCCTATTAGAAGTTTGCTCATGAATGACAGAACGTGCCACTCCCAACTCAAAAACAGTCAATCAAACAAACGAACAAAAGCAAAACAACAAGAACAAGCCAGCAAGCAAACAATAACAGGACTTGGGTAAAGTTTGGAATTTAGAGTTTAGATTCAGCATAGGGATAGTAGGAGACTCAGACACATCAAATTCTACAGGGTCAGGTCTCCGTGTCCATCCTGACATCCTTGTGCTCTCTCTGTGTGTGTGTGTGTGTGTGTGTAACTGTCACATCTGAGCAGCAGGATGAGTAGGATCAGTTTGATCAGGTTCTCGTTTAGAGAATAGAGAACTAGAAATTGCTATTTAAAACTCTTGTTTTTATTTGACTGGTAAATATTTGGTCTTGTAACAAGAATCTAGCTGCAAAGGAGTCTGGGAAATATATGTTCTTGATTTGGACAGATAAATGACTAGGCGAATCTTCTGTAGCTGAGATAAGAAGACAACAGATTCTGGGATACAGCCAATCACGTCAGCAGTAGCACAGGTAAAAAAAAAAATGCTAGGCCAGGTAGCTCACATTTAATGTGGTGTGGATCCTACTGGAGCTCAAGACTTTGAATTTCCATCAAGCTCCCAGTTGATTCAAATGCTATCAATCCATGGACCAAATAAAAGTTAAGGGTCTAGGCACTAGGAACTTGACGCAGAACAGGTTGGGTTGGGTCCCATCTTGAGTCTACAAGTAGGGTTCAACCTTGACTTTCATTGTAAACCTGTCTTTGTGGGGGCCGTGAGATGGGAAGCCTAACTACAAGATGCCCCCTCCCAGATGTGTGCTACCCTCCTCCAGTGAGTGAGGCTTCTGTCCTTCTGTAGAAGGACACTGATCAGGAAAGAGAGCTAGCTGTTCAAACTCAACGCATCTCCCTCAGACTCCAGAAAAGGAGCAGCGTGGTCTCCTGAGAGCTGGGCAGAATTTGTGGAGATGTAGACAGAGCCGGTCCATGGGACGCTGAGAAGAACGGCAAGGAAGCTTCTGTCTGGCACAGGGCAGTGAAGCAAGCGCTTTCTCCTGTGCCAGGCAGGACAAGGGCCTGAAAGAAAGGAGGCCGCCTCCATGGGCCTGCCCAGCTCCCAGCTGTTGGGGGAGAGAAAGGACATGGGGCAGGGGCAGGAATTCAGGCAATTAATCCTTTATTTAAAGAATAATAAACAGCCAGATTTTACACACTGAAAGAGGGAACAAGGTAAAAGGGGTTAAAAACTAAAAAGCAAGGACGTCAGACACCAATTAACACAAGGCTAATTGACAATTTCCCCAAGCTTCCTTGGAACACGCCAGGCCGATTTCCCCAATTGCTAATTAAATCAAACCACACACACAATACTAATTTCCCTAACTTAGGGAACTCAACAGACAAATAAAATGAAAAACTAACTTAAACATTTTGTCAAAGTATGGAGAGAAGGAAGCGCGAATGCAGTCTTAATGTGAATAAACTTCGGTACCCGCTACATCTGCGGAAGTTCTGGCATGTTTAATAAAATGCTGAAATGCCCCAGTGTCTCTGTCCTACCCCAATCACATGAATGTACCTCCCTAATCACAGAATACCGCGCAGCTAACAGTCTCTCCCTCTGGTGAAGGGCACCCAGCACATCCTGGAAGTGACACACGAACGGTACCATTTAAAAATTACGAAATGTCTACTTAATTACAATGAAAAACAAAGGAATAACTTTTCTTTAAAACAGTCCCCAAGGTTCTCTGAGCTGGGGTCTGGCTTGGGGAAAGGAGAGAAGGCAATCACTTAATCACACAAGTGTAGAGACTCACCTCAGCGATCTACCCCTCCCCCCCAGCTCCCAGCATGCAAGCTGGCTGGGCACCGATCTGTCTCCGGGGCCCCACAGCTCCTCCTGCTGCCCTGGATACGGCTTAGAAATGTCCCCCTTCACCTCTGTGCTCCACCCAGGGCCTGTGAGAAGCATCCCTGAGCCATCGGAGCGAGGGGAGCGAGGACAGGGTTTTCAGTCATCTGCCTCACCACTCTGCTATTGAGAACGCTTGGACCAGGAGAAGCTGGTGTAGCTCAGCTCCGAGAACTGGCCTGAGGCCCCAGTTGTTTTTTAATTATATGATTGTTTTAATAGTTGCGGCTACTCCCACAGTGTTTACTGTAGGGGCCATGCCTCTGTGAGCACTCTCCCAGATCAACTCGATCCATCCGCATGGTGATCCTTTGAGCCTCCGCTCATTGTTCCTCCGTTTCATAGATAAGAGAACCCAGGCCCTGGCACGTTTAGTATCATAGCTGAGGTCCTACCCCTAAGAAGCAGAAGGAGATTTGGCTAAAAGAATCTCTCCCGGTCCACGGTGTTAACTCCCTCTTCAACTGCCTCTCTGTAGATGGATCGACTGGAAGATGCTGGTGGAAGTAGGAAACTGAGAAGTAAGCAAAGCCTGCAGTTTTCCGGTGTAGCCATTGTTAAACTCTCAAATATTTCCAACGTGATATGTTCCTCTCACAGTAAACAGACTCAAGCATATCCATGCAGCCCCCACCTCCATGCGGCCCCTGCCCTCACGGGACCTCCCATGACTTAACCCCGTTTCCTTGTTTTATTCCTGTGGCTGGGTATACAATGAATAGCTTCTGGTGCTCACATGTGCTTAGAGCACGGTCTTTAGTGGTTGAGATGCACTTTGCCGAATGACTGTGGCCTCATTTAATTTAACCTCTGACTGCTGCTGACATTTGGGCCGTTTCTTCTTTCTCTTTCATAGGACGTTGTGACTAGCTTCTTTTCAGACCCATCTTTACCCATCTGTTAGCTTTCCGGGGGCAATGACTTTACTACAAAACAGACAGGTAAAGGGAAGGGAGGTGAGTGGGGAACCCTCAGTGTACAGCGCTAAGAAGCCTGAACCTTCCCTAGTTTTGGAGGAAACCTCCCTAATGAACTTCTTCATCTCATGCCCATTCTTGGGCAGTCCCACTTTTTGGGACGATGTCACTTGGGGGCGATGTCACCAAGACCACACCACGGCCTCCTACAATAATGAAGTTATCTTCTGTGGCTGAGGAAAGCTCCTCGTGGAGCAGGTTAGTGATGAGCATGAGCCAAGTTGCATGTGTCTTAGAAATTAAACAAAGGGCCCGGAGAGATGGTGTAGAAGGTAAGAGCATGGCTGCTCTTTCCAGAGGACCTGGGTTCAATCCCCAGAGCCCACATACTGGCTCACAAGCATCGGTAACTCCAGGATACCTGACGACCTCTTCAGGAACCAGGCGCATAAGTGGTTCACAGACGTTCATTAAAGACGCTTATACATATGAAACGCATAAAAATCAATGTTACTCTTATATTAGTGAATTGGCTGCCAGGTAAGGTATGTTGCTGTACGCAATGCTTGTCTACCTGGTTCTGTCTTACTCTCCCCCCACAGAAGCAAGGGAGCGTATCTTCAGCCTGGGGTATAGGCATAGGGACAGCCATGTAGCACGGCAGAGTTGGGCTCTAAAGCATTTTTGGCCTTTTTATCTGACTGGCATCTTTAATACATCTGTCAAGAGGGAGGTAGCTTATCTGTCCTTGTCCCTTCCTGGGACAAAAGCAAGCCTGTCACTGTCAGATCAGGGGAACTTTAGAGCTGCACAGAAGGACAGCCAAAGTCCTCCTCATTCATTGTGATTTATCATAATCACTGACCCCCTCCCCCAGGATGAAATAGCAATGAAATAGCAATGTGATAGGTTAATGTCGATAATTAAAGAGAGTTTAAGACCAGTGTGAGACTGAACTATGTGTGTGGGTGGTGGAAATGGTTGTTTGATGTGAAAGTCAATGATTGAATTATTCAGAGAGAGTGATTTCCAAATGATAATTTTACACTTTACATAACTGATTCTGATTTATTATAGTGGCACCCAGTGGTGCCAGCTTAGTTCTAAGGGGTTGTCAGCTTTTCCATCCCGGCTCTGGGCTAAGCCCCACCCCTCCAAGGAAAGAACTGCATCTGCCCAATGCTGCCCTTGTCTCTCTTGTGTGATTTTTACCCCCTCATGCGTGTGAGAGTGTATGACTTTGTGGCTTTGTAATGTATAACCAGGCACAAGTGCGTGCATGCGTGTGTGTGTGTGTGTGTGTGTGTGTGTGTGTGTGTGTGTGTGTGTACACTGGCCTGCATTTACGTGGACAGTAGATACTCCACATTGCTTGAAAACTTAATGAGAGATAGGGATACAGTGGGAAATAGGACCCCAAGGGCCATTGCAATGACAATGGCATAGTGGCCATGGTCCCTTTGTAATCGAAAGAGTCAAAGTGTGGAGTCCAAGTAAAGATCAACCCAGGAGTAGGAATGTGAAATTTCATGCTTGCCAGGAAAACACGTATGTAAATTTAGTCTACACTGGTGGCTGTCACTTTTCACAGGAGTCTTGCTTGCCCAGGGGTGACTTAGCAAGACACAGACCTCCTACCACTCTCTTGGAACAATCTAGAATGTAAGTGCCCTGTTCCGGGACACCTGGTTACTGATACTGAGGTGTCTACTTGTTAACAACATGCTCGACCTTAGCCTCTCTCTGCCTCTGGGTTGGGATACAGGTTCACTTCTGGTGGACAGAAAGGTGGCCAGGAACACTGACATCCCTGACTGAGCTTTTTTGTACAATATGAACAGAGCCTAACACCAGTCGGGTGCTTACCTGTAACCAGTTCTGATCTGTGGTAGGCAAGGACATTAATGGTCTATACAAGAATCTGAGGAAAGCTGATGTGTGCAGAAGAAGGAATCAGGATATTGTGTGGGAAAGGGGCAGGGTGTGGGAAGGGATTCTGGAACCCCACACTCTATACCCTTCTGGTCCAGCACGCTGGCCAGGTTCCCATGGTCACACTTCCTAAAACTCCCCCGAGCACGCTGCCCTCTCGTGCACACTCCTCTGCCCCTCTGCTCTGCCTGATTCTGACAGCAGTGCTAGCAGTGCCTTCCAGACCTGTGCTACAGATCAAACTGGGGTTCAGTTACTGCCAGGGAAATCTAATGCTGCCCCCTTGAAGTCTAGTGGGTGATTGTAATCAGGGAAGTCACATAATTTAATTGTTAATAATTAAAACGTTACTTTAAAGAAAGTAAGCGCTAAAAATTATGGAGTAGAGACAACATTTGCATAGGTTATTAACACAAAACGTGAGGTTTGTGGAAACTTGATTTTTCTCACTGGTATTTGGGGCCAGGACCCCACCCCTCTGTGGTTTCTATATTTTTCTTTGCTCTTTAGGGTACATGGGAAGACAGGAAAAGGAGCCTGGCCGCCAGTGTCATCCACCTTACTACATCATAGCTCTTTTCTTTCTTGATCAAGGGGACTCAAGATTCCCTGAACTTCCATTGTGAATGTTACTGCAAAAAGCTTGGAGTGTGAGTTTGCGGAATCAATGAAACCTCCTGAATGCTTTAAGGAGAAACAAAACAAAGGACCAAAGAGAGGGAAAAACTGTAGTCAAAAGACAACTAAACAAGGCTGAAAGACAGTCAGCTGGGAGCATGTATTTACACCCTATATGAAGAGTTAATATATGAAAGGTTATACTATATTTCATATATATTTTATATTTCAAATATATTATATAAAATATATTCATATATGAAATAGGAAAAGTTAACAAAGAGGCTACTTCTATAAAGTAGAAAATAAGTAGGCAAAAACCTTGAACGAGTGATTTACAGAATGTATACAAGTGGTGAGTGAGTACTTGAAAGGATGCCCAGGCAAGGGTTAAGGAGATGGCCCAGTGGCTAAGGTGCCTGCCGTGCTAGCATGTGGACCTGAACTCTGGATTATCCAACACTGGAGTGTGGGAGCAGCTGCATATGGTGGTCTGAATAGTCTTGGCCCACGGGTGGTGCCACTGTTAGTGTGTGTGGCCTTGTTGGAGGAAGTATGTCGCTGTGGATGTGGGCTTTGATGCCCTACGCTCAAGCTCCACCCAGGGCAGAAGAAAGACCCTTCCTTGATGTCTTCAGAACAAGATACAGAACTCTCTGCTCCTCCTGCACCATGTCTGCCTGTGGGCTATCATGCGTCCTGCCATGATGATGATAATGGACTGCACCTTTGAAACTGTAAGCCAGCCCTAACTAAATGTTTTCTTTATAAGACTTAACTTGGACATAGTGTCTCTTCACAGCAATAAGACACTAAGACACTGCCCAGCCAGCCATTGGAAATGGTGAACTGTGGGTTCATGGAGCCTTCTCTGAAAAGGTAAGACGGAGGGGGCTGGAGAGATGGCTCAGTGGTTAAGAGCACTGACTGCTCCTCCAGAGGTCCTGAGTTCAATTCCCAGTAACCACATGGCGGCTCACAACCATCTGTAATGGGATCTGATGCCCTCTTCTGGTGTGTCTGAAGACAGCTACAGTGTACTCATATACAGTAAATAAATAAATCTTAACAAAAAGTAATATGCAAAAAGTAATATGGAGAGTAAGAAATAACCCCTGGCATCAATTTCTGGCCTCTACATGTGCAGGCATGGACCTGTGCATCTGCACACAAACACAGACAGACAGACACATGCACACACAGAGAGACAGATAGACATAGAGAGAGAGGGAAAGGCCTATTAAAGAAATGTAGACACACACACACACACACACACACACACACACACACACACACACACACAGAGAGAGAGAGAGAGAGAGAGAGAGAGAGAGAGAGAGAGAGAGAGAGAGAGAGGCCTATTAAAGAAATGTGCATTTAACAATAGCATTTAGCTTCTCTACCTCATGTTGACCAAAATGAAACAACTTGGAGGAGTGGGTGAACAGTGTCGTGGGTGGGAATGGAAATGGGTGTAGTTGGTACACCCTTTCAGGTGAACAGCTTGGATAGATCTATTAAACTTTATAATGTTCTTTACAGCACTTAAGAATAAAGCAATGGCAGGAATATCATGTCTGGGTAAGAGATAAGAAAAATGATATTCTCTGTTATCTGGCTTCAGCCTGAATGTCTAATAACCAGAGACATGGTAAGATGTCTTATTTCCCTTGTGCAAGGGAATAGTATACAGCCACTATAACCTTATTATGGAGATCTATGCACATATATATATATATATGTATATATATATATACATACAGCCTTCTGTCGTGGGCTGTCCGGGTACTATAGTACACCACATATATTTATATTCATGTATATAAATACCATTATATATCTATCTATCTATCCATCTATCCATCCATCACCCACTCTCCTACCTACCCATTCATCCATCCATCCATCTATCGTTATCTATCTATCTATCTATCTATCTATCTATCTATCTATCTATCTATCTATCATCTATCTACCTACCTATCTATCCAATACCACAGGAAAAAAACAGTGCAGGCTGGCAGACAGAACAGCAATGCCTATTTTAAAAATTAAGGTTAATATTTTCTTAGCAGAGGGGGGTGCCTTGATCACAAAGGATGTCCTGACCCCTATGATGTCCCCAAATGTAGGAAGCATGACTGCATAATTTGTGGTGTCACAACATCTCTGAAGAAAATGAGGCTAGTGAAACACATTTAGCATCAAAGAAGGCTGCAGGGGCCTGGGGGATGCAGTGCAGTTGTATAAGCTTGAGTAGAATGCACAAGGTTCTGAGTTCAATACTCGGTACCCCATAACCTGGGTGTGGCGGTGCATGTCTTAGTCCCAATACCCAGGAGGTGAGGGCAGAAGGACCAGGAGTCCAAGGAAGCTGTAGCCAGTGAGCTGAGAGCTGAGCTTTCTCTCCTGTTCACTGGGATGAGCTTCCTACATGCTATACTGCCTTCTGTCGTGGGCTGTTCAGGTACATAGATCTCCTCACTATAGCCCATCCTGTTAGCACACCACGTAAATATGTGGCCTCGCCTTTCCCCTGCATGAGCTCTGGCCTAAGAAGAGTCTCCATAGTCACTCAGGGTGAGACCACTGCAGACACTCTGTGACTCTGGCAAGGGTTGAGGTGACTGCTAAAGCCTCCTTTGTTTCCTGGAGATCTGGACTGAGCAAACGACTTTTGGATGTTCACTCCTAAACACGTCAGGAAGGAGGGCGAGAACATGCTAACATAAGAGGAGCAGCCTTCTTCTACTCCAAACGGGAAGGTCACTTACTCATTAGCTCAGGGGTTGGCAGAGTTCAGGAGGTTGAGTGGGCGGGTCCACATCTCTGGTCTCCTTCCCTTTCAGATTTTAGAGCGGCATTTTGATGAGGAAGCACACTCTCTCGGGACAGCAGAGGACCCTCTGGAAGGGCTGAGGCTGAATGTGATCAGACACTGTTGAACTACAGGCTCCAGGAATCTGCTCCTGTGATTACTGCACATGCAGCAAATCTTCCAAACACTCAGTGAGCATTTAGTACGTGACAGGCACCGTTTCCTGCTCCGTAGAATGGGCTGGTTTAACTCTCAGAGCCCCCTGAGCGTCATGTTGTTACTGTCTCAAGCAGTCAAATGCTGAGAGTAAGGCTCACCCCACCCCAGGTTCTCCAGACTATGAAGACAGACCTCTCTCTCTACAGGGCGCCATGCTCTTCTGCCTCAAACCCCAGTAACCTGCTGTGCTCCGGGCCCACCATTGTACAGAAGAGATTTTGGCTGAGAGGCAGTGGCCACGGATTTCGCAGCCATAGCCAAGCCATTTCTATGTAGTTTGGACTGACACTTGTTTCCTTTCTCCATCTCCATTCTTTCTTTAAGAGGAGGAAAATCTCAAGTACCTGCTGGTTGCCATCATATCTTTCGGCTTCTGTGGTCAACATTTAATTACATTAGCATTTGTTTTCACTAAAAAAGTAATCACATTACCGCCTTTCATGTCACATTAGGGAAAATGGATACCAATATGACGCATATTAATAGACTATGATGGGAAGTTGCTAACACAATTAGACTTTCACATTTTATTAGTTCTGGAGTGACACCATCCACCCAAGAACAGCTCATCTTAGTAATGGGGAGGGGCAGGGTAGAGCGTGGTGGGTTCTGCTTGATGTTACATGGACATAGCCAGCCTCCAGGGGACCTGGGAGAATCCATGGGTCCCCTGCTCCTTCCCAGCCTACATTTTATCCCCTCTTGTAGGACGAGCAGCACTTGGACTCGGGCTGGGAGAGGTGCCTGCTCTTCACAGCCAGCCCATGTACTTGAATTGTGGTCATTAAAGGATCATGTGACACAATCCTGCCCGTGTAGCCTCGGATCAGATAGAATTAATATTTCATTATCTAGTCTGTGGTGGGTGCTGGCAAAGAGAGGGACACAGACAGGGAAAATGTCCCCAGGGCCCTTCCCGACACTCCTAGCGGCGAGCTCTCCAAGAGACCTTGCTTTTGGCTGGGTGCCCATGAGTAACATTTGGCTGCTTTGTTTTCCCAGAGGTCTGTCACTGTCTTTCTCTTCCTGCCCTCTGTCCTCCTTTTCACTCTCCTAAGTCATGGTGGGGAACCTTTGGTCCACCTCTCTGGGGAGGGTGGTGTGCTGTGGTGTTGGGGGAACTTCTATCTCTTTCCATATTGGCTCTCCCAACCATGGCTTTGTCTCATCAGTCTCCTGGTGGAAGCACCTGTACAAATCAATTTGGTTTTTTTTTTTTTAGGCACATTTTGAATTCTTTTGTCTTCCATGGAGTCTTCCCTGTGTACTCCAAATTAGTGTTACCCCAAACACGACACGTGGTGCATACCTACTATGGGTTCTCATATGAACATTCCCAACAAGTTGAGGGACCTTTTTTAAAAGAGAAACTGACTCCAAACTATGAGGATGAAACAGACAAGGCTTAGAGAAATTATGTTAATGGTGGGCATGAAAAACAGAAAGGAAGCCCAGTGTGCACACAGACGAGCCCAGGAGAGAATCCTGCCAGCTTCTCTCCCTTTCTCCCAGAGGTGATCCAGAACCCTGGGCTCCGCCGATCAGGAAAAGAACCGCTCATCTCTCAATTCTAGGTGACTTACTTGGAAGCAAGCTATGCACTTGGTGTGCTGTGAAACCAGATTTAACAGACAAAGATAGTGGCCAGCTTCTGTCAGGACGGCATCAGAGGTCTTTCTGCCAATAACCTCAGGTTCCTTTGCAGGGAGGGACACCAAGGAGAGTGCCCGGTGCAAACTTGCCTTTATAATGCTACGGCCCAGAAGAAGACCACTGGCCTGAGAGGCGTGTGTGTGTGTGTGTGTGTGTGTGTGTGTGTGTGTGTGTGTGTGTGTGTAAATATGAAATCTGCACTTTGGACTTTCCATTCACAGAACAGCTGTAAGGGTGCTGTGTGGGATGGCCTGTACGTCTCCTCCCACTGTGTAATTCTGAAACTCCACAGTAGAGTGAATACCTTATCTCAGACGAGAGAGACCCTGGTGTCCTGCAGTGGAATTCTGACCCCATCGTGGTCCCGATACACGAGTGGAGAGCCTGGAAGCTGTTCTCAGACAGAAGAAAGGCGCCGGCTGAAGGAAGTGGTGGTTCTCAATTGCCAGGCTGCAGGCAGAGCACAGGCAGCACGGATTGGCGTTTGGAAGACAGACGGTGGAGTTCATCCTGGAGGTGGAGGGAAAGTTGTCCCACACTTGAAACTCAGTTCCCTGGGATGACACCTCTGCCTGGGCAGTAGAATGCTGGCCAATGATCCTGTTGTCACCTCTGGGACCCTGTGGGAAGAGGATTAGTTAACTAGGTGACCCAGGGGTGGGTAGACTTGCTAATTGATCATTTCCAGAGTAAAGAAAAGCTAGGTGTGTCAGGGACCCTTTAAAAGCTCACATCCAGGCTGCTTCCGGGGGTCGTGTATTGGTGGCTGTGTTAGCTTCCTTGGCTCACGCTGAATCAGATACCTGACAAACGGTTTAAAGGAGAAAGGGTGGGTTTATTCACCCTTTCAGAGGGATTTCAGCCTGTTACAGTGAAAAAGGCTGGCAGCCAGGGTGCTGTGTCCAGTGGCCTGGAAGGCTCCTCTGACTCTGTGGGAGTGTGCGGGCTGAGCACAGCAGACCAGGAAGCTAGCCTAGAATAGGTTTGGTTGAAGGCCTACCCTAATGACCATGCATGCCGGACCCTATCCCCATACGGTTCCCAGTTTCCAAAGTAGTGCCACAAAGGACCCAGTGTTAAAAACAGGAGCTTGTGGGGACATCTCCGATTAAAGCCACAACTGGGCTTTCCCTATCCTATCCTTCTCTAGGCTTCTAAGAGCACAGACACAGACAGACACACACCACACCATACATGCCATATACCACATTGCACCACACCCACACCACGGTACACACACACAGATCACACCACATGCACCACACACATCATATACCACACACACCACAAACACACCACACCCACACCATACACACACACACGCACACACACATACATACACATACACATCACACCACACACAGCACTCACCACATACACCATAAAGACTCCACATCCACACCACACACAAACACACACACACACACACCACACACACATATATATATCATACACACACACACACACACACCATACACACACACACCATACACACACACACACACATATCACACCACACGCACCACTTACCACACACAGCACTCACCACATATACCACAAAGACTCCACATCCACACCACACACACACACACACACACACACACACCACACCACGTATATATATCATATACCACACCACATCCATACCATACCATACCATACCATACCATACCATACCATATATACACACACACCACAGACATACCACACTCATACCATATACACGTACATATGTACACCATAGACATACACTATGTATACCACACATACAAGACACACACTTATAAACCACACCACACACACATACCACACACATACAACGTGCACACACACACACACACACACACACACACACACACGCACTCCTGGGTGAGCACACATGTATGAAGTTCTTGGCAGTGACTCTGGAAACTTGCCTGGCTTAGACTGAGCTCTACAAGATCCAACCCCAGGTGAAAGTGAAATTCAAGCAGTAATCAACCACTTAGTGCTCCCGTGTATCCTGACTCGGGGTTCCAGACCGGGAAGTTTTGGTTGCCAGTGTTTCCTTTAGGGTGGGAGTGGATGGACAACAAGCCGTTCACATTTGGTTGTTACTATGGCTGTCTCAGAGAAGGAGACCCAGAAATCAAACTGGGTGTTTGCACGGGTTACATACCGAATAATACCAGTGAATCCACCATAACAAACACGCTATTTAGAAGGGAGGAATGTGTTTTTAAATTTCTCTGACTGACACCCAGTGTGCTTAAACAAAGAAGATCAAGAAAAACCTCCACGGCATGGCCTGGGTATTCATTGGGAGGTACGGAAACTTGCTTTGGTAGGTTCCAGCCGGCAGGCTGCCTTCCAGTGGCCGTGCTGAGATGGGAATCAGTTTCTTTGGGGGAGGCAGGCAAGACAGGAGTGAGGGAAGACACCCTAGTTTTCAAAGCAGGAAATTCAGTTTAGAGAAAGATGTACCTTTTATGAAAATAAATAGAGGAAGCACAGTGCTTTGTTGGGTCTCTTAAATGTGCACGCAGTTCACCTCGGGGATCCCTTCTGCTGTGATGGGGAGGGCAACTGGATGCCAGCGCTTACCTGGAATTGTCTGGGTCCTGCCTGGTAGCCAGGAGTCAGAGCACATTAGCATCTTTTGCCTCCCCAGCGCAGCGGTCTACGCCCATCATTTTGCCAAGCAGGTACACCTGGACAAGAGGCCCCGTTTTTCTTCCCCTGGCCCCTGGCTTAGAAAACAAAACCAGCAAACAGCGTGTCATCTCTCCGAGTTCTTCTGGTGTGCCTAATGGTGATCTTTTTATCCGTGCCAGGTTCTGTCAGCCAACTCTGAGTTAAAGAAAAAGAAAGAAGAAAAAAAAGAAAGAAAGAAAGAAAGAAGGAAGATGGGCCACATTTTTTTTTATAGTCCTCTTCTTTGTTTACAAAGTGGTGACATTCAGTCTTGAATCAAAGAGAACAGTTTCCAGGTAGAAAGTCTGTGTTTGTTTTTGTTAGCTCCCAGCTACCAACATACCTCTCCTCCAAATTTTTAAAATCAACTTACCTTGATTTAAGCAACAAAGGAAAGGACTTGGGGGTTGGGAGGGTAGGAAAGGCAGGAGAGGCTTTTAAAAGATTATCCTTTCGGAGTTTTGATAGATTAAGAGGGTGATCAAACTAGGCAGCATCTTAATAATAGAGCCATGTGAATTTTGGCTGGGCTAATGGAAGCTCTTTTGTCAATTTCCTGTAACCTGCACTTGACAGGGCTCAGGAAGCAGCGGGACAGGCCACCTTTGATACTTAGAAGGGGCTTAATGAGACTTAAGGTTCAGCACCGTGACTGGAGTTCCCCACTGTAGGTGTAAGTTTCACAAAGTCTGCCTGTGCTCTGCTCAACCTAGCACCCTTCCTGGCTGGCTTTGTTGCCCATATAAGAATCCTGAATGTGTGTGTGTGTGTGTGTGTGTGTGTGTGTGTGTGTGTGTGTGTGTGTGTGTCTGTTGTGTGTGTCTGTTGTGTGTATATTTGTGTGTCTGTGTCTGTTTGTGTGCGTATGTGTGTGTGTCTGTGTGTGTATATTCGTGTGTCTGTGTGTGTGTCTGTGTGTGTCTGTGTCTGTTTGTGTGTATATTTGTGTGTCTGTGTCTGTGTGTGTCTGTGTCTGTGTCTGTGTGTGTGTCTGTGTCTGTGTCTGTTTGTGTGTCTGTGTGTGTATGTCTGTGTGTATATTTGTGTGTCTCTGTGTGTGTCTCTGTGTGTGTATGTGTATGTGTGTCTGTATGTGTCTGTTTGTATATGTGTCTGTTTGTATATGTGTGTGTGTGTCTCTGTGTGTGTATGTCTCTGTGTGTGTCTCTCTGTGTGTGTCTGTCTGTGTGTCTGTCTGTCTGTCTGTGTTTTCTGCAGAAGTAATAGCTGAGAGCTGGGCAACTGAGTTTTTGAACTTAAATTCTTTTCTTCGTTTTTTTTTTCCTAAACAGATATTTTGTTATTGTTCCATTCAGTTGTTGCTGTTCAGTGTGTCTCTGAAATATCTATCCTGAAAACATGGAGTGAATTTACCATGGCAGTCAGCTGCAATTTTTAAATATGCTTGTTAGGGTATTAAAGAATGTCTTTGCTTTCTGGGGGAGACAAGACCGAAGAGGAATAAACACATCAGACTGTTAGTTCCTGGGGTGCAGATGGGTGATGGGTAAGGCCATGTCAGGACATGTGAGCCTACATGGGGCCCACATCATTCTGATGGAATATTTGGGCTGGAGATACTCAACATGAAAGCTTTCGCCTCAGGAGCAAGCTGTCACAGGAAGGGCTGTGAGTCATGGTGAACTGGTGGGTAGCTCTTCAGGGAGATGAGGGTGGAGCTACCCGGGCTAATCATGCTGGCTCGGTCTTGCTCACCTTCTAGGACAGGGGCTCTTCAGGAGCCCTTGAGGGTGGAAAATATGTTCCCTCTGGGGTTTATCCTGACTAGGCTCCATGGGAATAGAACAGAGCCCAGCGGGTGAGAAAGACCCGTATGTTCCTGCTTGTGTGACTCCTGTCTGACTCTGCAGTGATTTGGTCTCACTGGACACAGGGACTTCCTCTGATGACCAAAAGGCTGGAGCTGTACCTCAGGCACACACTGAACATCACTATTCCCCTCGGGAGGCCAGAGACCAAGGACTTGCAGGCTCTTCCAGAACCCCTTGGCGATGACAGCAGATAGGCTCTTTGTTAGAGGTTGGAGCCAAACTTGCTGAACACTGCTGCTGGCCCACACCGAGGAAAGCTGGAGTCGCCTGCACCCCAGGAGAAACACACCCTGGTCGTTGTCTGACCACGGTGCCCTGCTTGTCTGCCTAAGAGTTACACCGAAAATGCTTTCTAGGTTGTCCAATGTCCTCCCGAGAATCAGGTCCTGAGCATCTTGGGAGTCATGCTGAAGGCTGTACAAGTTTGAAGCTCTCATGGGGCAGAGCTCCCAGGGATATTTAAGGCTGATGTTTGAGGAGCTGAGTAACCATATTTTCCTGTAGCCTTGTCTGTCAACGCACTTAAGAATCGGTGAGAAGGGGAAGGCCTTGCTAAAGTTAAGTTCTTCAGTTTCACCTCATCTGCCTTCTGCGAACCGAGCTTGCTTTCCCCTGCCTCCCACGCTCATGATTTATAAACGTTAGCTTCCCCTCTGCCATCTCGGTCTGGCATCCACTCACCTTTCTCTCTGGGTTTTCCTTCTCTGGCATTTAGGGCATCACTGGGAGGAACTGGATGCACATCGATCTATTCGCGGACAGGCTGAGAAATTTATGTGAGTTCTAAAACCGTGAGCCATTAAAAACATTCACAAATTTAAAAGTTGTCAAAAATGTTTACCAGCGGCTCCTGGAAATAGGAAGGATCAGGCCAGGGTCGGTCCCAGCAGGAACCCGCAGGCCAGAGGCTGTCAATGTGTCTGCTGTAGGAAGGACCAGCAAGCTGGGGCTCACACCAACCTTGGCCCAAGGGCCAGGGCCACTATTAGGCATCTATAAAGTGTCTTCCAAAAAGCAGCCTTTCCCAGGGAATGGATATAATAAAGGTGCCATCTGCTTTAGATGATTTCCTCTCAACTCTGTAGAGCATGAACCGTGCTGTATGAATAGACATTTATCCTAACTAGTTTGTATAAATTCATGTGCATAAGATAGAGCTAAAGTCTTCGCTGCCTGAGGTCAGTGGGGAAGGAGAGGGACACTGCATATTCAGCACAGTGTGTGTAACACAATTGTGAGTGTGCCCTGAGTTGAACACTCAAAACCCTGTGACAACTATGGAACTCTTGGGTTTGGTGAACTGGCCTTTCTTGGGTAGGGAACGAAGACTTTCTTGAATTGGGTACAGCCCAGGAGCCTTACGCTATTCTTATCCATTTCAGGTGGAGACACGTATCGACATCTTCATCATATCACCTTCATGCTGTCTTGTTGTTAAGCAATCCCTGGTTACCATGAGTCCCGAAGAGCAAACGCGTATTGACGATGTAGGGTAGAGGGAGCTGGGTGAGCCAAAGCTTGCTTTCAAAGCAGAACTTTCTAGTGACAGCCTCTAGACTGCCAGGGGTCTACTGTTTAGCACTCCTTTGGAACTCTTAAAACACACCTGATCAAGAACTGGATTAAGCCAGAGTTGTTGACCCATGGCCTTCTGAGAGTTCCCTCCTTAGGTCAAGAGTGTCTACGATGTCTCATTGATTAAGTAGAAAGAGCTGTTGTAAGAAGTCACAGGGAATACTAGTGTGAAAGCCGTATGGACCCTTATGTAGGCGGTTTGTGGTAGTTCAAATCCGAGAGGCTGGTGGGGTGCCCTATTGAGAGCCTGGTGTGTCAAACGAGGTGTTGCGGCTCAGCCTGGCTGGATCTGCGTGTGTGGCTGCTGTGAACTCTCTTTAGGAGTTTTTCTAGCTCACACCCACCGATCTTTTATGTTATAGGGTCGAGCGGGCACTCCGCTTCCCTGTCTCTTCTCCCTCCATCCAGTTCAGGATGTGCAGTCAGGGAGTTCCCTCGAGTTCACAGAAAATCACCTTCTGGAAGGCAGTAGGCAAGGAGAGTAGCATCTCAGGACCTTGCCACAAGTCAGTGTTTAAAGAGGTATGCCCGGGCCCCAAGTCCACCTGATGTGCACCAGGGCAAGGAGGGCGTTTAGTGTTGTCTATAAACTGGTAATTTCATTGAGTGGGAACCAAGTCTTTTCTGTCTCAATACAGCCTCTCCCTTACTACCGATGTCTGCTGCACTTTGCTCCCTTACATTTTCAAGGGGATCGGGAAGGCTGTGCTGTCCTGGTGTCACTATAAGACCTGCCCCCTCTTCCTGGGCATTGCTAACCTCTTTTTTCTCCCTGCCTCATGTCTGCAGCATCTGACCTTTTCCTCTTCCTAAAAAGAGATGGCGTTTAGTTTTTCTTATGATTACAGTTTTGTTTTTTTTTTTTTACTTTTTAATGACTCAGAAGAAACTGGGAGCCTTCACAGAGCTGATAAACTGTAGTTAAGATGTCACCTTCTAGAGCTGGGACCTTGGCTTCAACTGCAAACTGTAGCACTGTTCTAACCCAGGGATGCAGGCCCCAATTATCCTGACTTTGTTTCCCCCACCGGACAAGCCAGGCTTCATTTGTGTTTTAATTACAAAGATTTGAAAGCCTCTGTGCCCTGGGTGGAGGAAAATCTAAGGCCGGTCACCTGCAAATGGTGCTTCTGAAAAAGGAGATAGTCTTAGCAAGTTCCCAGCACCAAAAGTGGGTGTGGAAAGAGCCCCGCCCTGCATCTTTAATTATAGAATTCTCCATCACTCGTGCTGTCATCATGTGCTCTCTCTAGAGTCAAGGGATGGGCAGTTCCAAGTTAATTCATCAATGACCTTGCAAATCAATTGCAGGTCTTGTCAAAACTAGCCCTATCCTCTACAGCCCTCTGTGCGAACCATGGCTCAGATCTCTAGAGGAACCTCTCTCCCCCAGGGCAAGCAAAGTGGTCTTTAGAAATGTCAGGTTCAAGTGTGTAGGACGTCAGGTATGAATCTGCTTGATGTTGCCTCTTCTATACTTTATGCAGTGACATCGTCCATGAAATAATGAACTGCTTTTGAAATGTAGTCAGTGAAGGATGGGAAAGGAGAAGGCCAGCCCTGGGGTTCGGGGTAGGGACTCCTCCTAGCCCAGCAACGTGCTCAAAAGGTTTCTAGGTAGAAAAATAGCCAGTTTAGATTTCGTAGTCCCAAGTTGTCGCACCTTGGGCAGGCTCTGGGTTAAGCATGACCCCTAGGAGGGAGTGGGGTGGAGATGGGAGGTGGGTTCTTATTTAAAAAGCGAATACTTGTCAGACACAGAAGGTAGCCCATTCGGTTGTAAGGACACGTTTGTGTCGTAATTGCTTCCTCAGTGATGGGTAAGGAACGGAAAGGGTGAGGTCTCTGGGTATCAGCTTGGAGACTGTGGCTTTCCTGCCTCCAGGACAGTTTACCACCTTCCATGGCAGTCTGGAGCCTGCTTTGGTGACAGGGACAAAAGGGGGCAAGTTGCTCAGGAGAAATAGCAAGGTTTGTTAGAATCAGAACAGCAGTGTTGAGAGTTCACAGGTCACAACTGGTGACGATGATTGGCTGTCACCATGGGTTCTAGGCTTCCTCTAGGCTCCTGAGTTTCTAAGCAAGACAACCTGAAGTTTCTCTGACACACAAATTATTGCTACTAGCACGTTATTAGCATAATACAAATAACATACTACTAATTTTTGTTCATTGTGTTTCTCTCATTGGAGTGCTGGTCTCTCAGGAAGAGATAGTGTTTGTTCATTGGTACAGTTAGGTGCCTGCGGAAGTGGTTGACACGGTCTGTGCCCAATAAATATCTCCTGGATAATTAGCACGTGTATTGCTTCCCTATGTGTACGACCGTGGGCTCCACGTCAGAGCCTACATACTACTAACTCCGGTCCTAGAAATTTTCAGATTTTTCTGCTCAGAACTATCTTTTATTCTCTAGGGCCCTCTCAGAATTTGGACCACTGCAAATCCCCGATTTCCACTGCTTTCCTGAAGTCAGGGGTGGTAAACAGCGCCAAGGCTCTCTGCTTTGTGCCAATGGCGGTTTACTGCAAAGGGGAGGCCTAGGATTGAACATAAACAAACACAGCCCCGAGTTTAAAATAGACCTTTGAGCAGCTTACAAAATAGGCCCCTTGTTTTTAAGAACACAGTGGACGCTCTCGAGAAATAATAAGAAGTAAGTCTGGAACAGGGATAGAAATCTCTGGCTTCCTGGCTGCACTCATCCTTCGAACTTATTTGTGTTTGGCACGCCTGCGACAGAGCCGGCTGCCAGCTGCGGCCAGCGTCCATGGGCAGCGGAAAGTTGATCTGGGCTGCTGGAGAGAGACTGACATCACTTTGAAAAAGCCGCAACATGCTTGCTGTGCTAATTTCTAGAGACACAGATGCCCTTTGCTGAGGGCATCTGTCTTTGTTCCAAGCTGAGTGCAAGATACGAGCTCTGACAAAAGCTCTGGCCCACACGTAACCTGGTGACCTAGGGAGACACTCTCAACATGCCCACATCTACGATCTCTCATCTGCTGTCTAGGGGTGGCCACGAGGCACAGGGTGTGCCAGGCATCTGGTGACAAACACATGACCTTGTTCTGTAAGTTGCAGGGGGCCAGGGTTTTGCTAGCAATTTGAAGATATAAACACAATTTCCCCTTGTTTTGTCTGAATCATTATTATTTTAAAAACGTAAACACATACCCAGAGACAATAGGTTAACATATTCTCAATTTTAAATAGTTGAACAACTATTCCTACTTCTCTCCCAAAGTTATCCCTGGGAGTATATACTCCCAGACTCCCCCTAATACTTCTAAAGCTCATGTCTGTCTGTCTATCGTCCACCTGGAAGTCGGGTATTTAGGGACATGTTATTGTGGGTGTTCCTTTGAACATATTTTTGGATGAGATTGATATTCCTAAGTGTGGACTTTGAGTAAAAAAGACATTCTCCAAAGTTTATGTCATTTAGATACCCAAAGTCCTTTACGGAACTAAACAATCTTTCTGGAAAAATCAAAAACCTAGTTGTCCTGGCATGTTCTTCATTAGTAGAATTCCTGGGCTGGTGGTCCTGGTTCTATTAGGAAGCAGGCTGAGCAAACCAGGTGAAGCACGCCGGTAAGAAGCACTCCTCCATGGCCTTTGTACCAGTTCCTGGGCCACGTTCCTGCCCTGTTGAGTCTCTGTCCTGTCTCCAGGGATGAACGGCGATGTGGAAGAACAGATCAAATAATCCTTGCCCCCTCGGTTTGTTTCTGGTCATAGCGTTCTCTCATAGGAACAGTAATGTTAACTAAGACGCTAGTCCAGCCAGCAGAATCTAGAACCTTGGCGTAACTCAGAGGAAGGGGTGATGAGAGTTTCAACAAAATTGATAATATACATATATATGATATATAGTTGATAGATACTGTGCGATTCTGTGTGTGTGTGTGTGTGTGTGTGTGTGTGTATAGTATGTGTATAATGTAGTGGTGCTGTATTGTCTGTATATCTGCGGCCCGACCCTCTAGTTTTGATTCTACTTATGTTAAGAATGAAAAGATATTATTTATGTACTAGGTGTATAGCTTGGAGTTCAAAGTGTTACTTTCTTTTCTTTTTTTCCTTTTTTTTTTTAACAACTTAATTTTTTTTTAACATTTAAACTATTTGAAGTGGGATGCAAAATTTTCAATTATTACATCAACTATATTCTCTATAACTCGTTCTTCCAAAACATCCTATATTGCTGTCCTGCATGGCTCACGTAAAACACTTTCTACTGGCGTTTACTTTGTTTTCTATTCTCTGGTCAACACCCTTGAATACTGGATAATTAGTCTCTATCGCCTGAAAGGCCAAACCTCATCTCCTAGGATCTCATTCCTGTCTGTGTGCCTCCAGGAGCCGGCTCTGTGATGGGCTCAGTGGGGAGCCCAGAGGAGACACAGGACACCCTGCCCGCTAGAGGCTGTGATCTTAGGAAGAAAGTCAGACCCCAAGAACAAGGGACTTGTCTCTGTAGCCACAGGACGTCATGGGGTGAGAAATAGGCCTGACAAGTGATTTGGGGAGACATAATGGCTTAAGGCTGTATGGATGAGTAGAGAATGTGCCCTGATGAGTGACCCCCTCTTGCTTGAGGATTCCTTGGTCCGGGGATGTGCAGCCCAGGTGCCCTCCATAGTTATTCTCAGGTGCCCCCCTCAGGTTTTCTCAAGCCTTTTCTTTCCCTGTTTCCTTTCGGTAGTCATTATTAATGGCGTTGTTGTTGTTACTTTTTAAAGATAGAAATCTAACAAACGTCCAAGGTCCAGCTCTGGGAAGTCCGAGTGTACCTTCCCACTTCTTCTTAATGCTCTCTCTCTCTACACGCCCGCTTGCACAAATAATGTAAACTCTTGTTTTATGTGTTTAAAAATGTGCAGACCTTTTCAGCACGATGTAAACAGGCAGGGCCTGAGAATTGGTGTTCCCTCTGTAAACCTGTCAGCTCTACAGAGCAGTTAGTGCAGTGTGTATGGTTGACCAGAGTCAGACTTCCTTTCCCTCACACAGTTCTCGTCTTGTCTGTTGGCGTCCCCCTCCTTAGATACCCTTGCTGGGGCCCGGCACTAATTTCTGAAGGTTTCTGAAACACACCGGACCAAGATCTGAGCTCATCAAAACTAAAGCTCTAGGTTCGAGGAGCCTCTGTATTGTGGGGGAGGGGGAGGGGAGAGAAGTGAGCGTCGGAAGTGAGTGTGGTCGTGGTTGGCATAGGGTTGTAACTCCAGCAGGAACCCTGGAATCCTCCCTGGAGTCTCCAGAAACAAGGTCTCAGTGGGGTTGCCTGCTATTGACCTCTGTGGCTGAGGCCTGGTTGGAGTCCAGCCTCCTTTAGGAGAGGTATGATAGCACGTGTTTGCAATTCCAGCGCTCCAGAGGTGAGAGGTGGGAGGAGCAGAAGTTCAAGGCTAAACCCAGCTACAGATTGGCTCTGAGGTGAGCCTGAGCTGCTGGAGACCTGGCTTCAAAGAAGCAAAACGAAAAATCTAAATAAACGAAGTAAAACTGTCCTGTCTTCCTTGGGAAAACTTGTCTCTAGTCATAAAGAAGAACAGGAAATACCCCCCAGCACTCGCTGCTGAAAGGTGACAGGCTGGGCGATCGACCATTTTGCCTCAGGGAAGGTGCTGATGTCCTTAAGGATGACGGGATCACATCACCTGGCTGATGTCATGATACCACGTAATACCACACCTCTGAACAGACATCTGGCCTGGCCCGGACCTCCTTCCTCCTCTTCAGTGTGTCTGTGTTCCACAGATTTGTGCTTTAGGATTTTACTGAATTTCATTTTCCAAGCCCAACAATCCTGGGTGCAGCCCTTTGTGGGGGCAAAAGAAACAATGGAAAAAGACTTTAAAAAGTTTCTTTTTGATTAAGAACGAGTCACCATAAGATAGCACACACCAAATTGCCACCAGCCTTTGTACCTATAGTTGCTTCCCCTTTTCCTTCCTGCCCTCTTCCTCCCACACCTTTGCCTAGTAATCTTAATGCAACAAGGTTGCATTCATTTGGTGCTTTATTCCTAATTATTCAACAACTTTCAAGTGAAGAAAAATGCGAGTCGTTTAATTTTATTTATTTATTTATTTATTTATTTATTTATTTATTTATTTATTTTGGCTTTAAAAAATGTGTATGTCTCCTTTCTGTTTGCTAAACAGCAATTGCAGATCTTCCTGGCCACCTTTAATACACCCAGCTAATTATCCTGAAATAAATCTCTTTCAAGCCTGCATGCCAGCAGTTCTGGGATCCAAGCGGCTCTTTCAGCTCCTGGCCGCCTGTCACTCAAATGGGCCTCAGCTGCAACTCCGAATGATGAGTATTAATCTCCCGCTGGGAAGATTCGCCCAATCTCCCACTTCCAACGACAGCTCCCGGGATTTACCTGTTGGTCTAAGCCGGGATTTTCTTTGGCGAATGCTGTGATTTTGCAAAGTGGAAGAGGATTCCTGGGAGAAAGACACTCAGTTAACCTTCTCCTAATTGCCATTCAAGATGGAAAAGTGAGAGGCCGAGGAGGGGAGGGGAGCAGGGCTGAGAGGAGTGGCCTGCAGTCTGGCCAGGAAGTGCTGGGTTCCTGGAAGAGCCCCAGAGATAACAACTTCCAGAGCCAGGGTCTGTGCCCACACTTCTGACCGCTCTTCTCTTCTCTCTATGCCTTTGTGTCCCTCCAGGTGTCCTTTCCGAAATACCCTGGTCTCGTCTTCCTCTGCCCAAGCTCTCTTCCCTTCTGGAGTTTTCTCTTGCTCAGCAGTTTCGTATTGATCCATAGCCTAGATATTTCCCCAGGATTTTGTGTCAGGTCCCATTTGCCCCTGCCAACTGAAGTGGGATCTTCCGGTCCTGCCCCACCCCAAATTCCCTCATCCATTTTTACTTGGCTTCTTTTCAGCGTCTTCCCTTCTCCTGAGCTGAGCAGCTCTTACAGCATCCTAGGTAACAGCTCCGAGCTCATAGTAACGGGTCCAAGGCACCGCAAAGAGTCGCAATACAGCTGAGTGACTGAATTCAAGTAAATAATGATTCTCGTGGCCACACATTGTACTACCTTACTACGGTGATTTCCCTGAAACCTTCTCGTGCTCTACTGGGTAGACTGAGCCCTCTTTTATCTGATTGTGGTGGATTACACTCTTAGCCAGTGTCCGGCAGAGCCACGTGACTTGTAGAGGTCCACGCACAAATGCTAACCTCTGGCTTTGACCAATGAGGGCCATGTCTACGTTGAAGCCCTGAAAACGTGGTGTTCTCTTTTCTTTCTGTCCTGCCTGCTGGCAAAGTTCCAGAGGGTGACTGCTGCTTCTGCTTGGGCCTTGGAGTGAGAACCTGGAGTGGGTCTGCCATGGACGTAGGGTGCAAACAAGAAAAGAACCGTTGCCTATGTTGTAGCTCTGAGGTTTAGGGTGTTTGAAAGTACTGTCTGTCCGTGTCTCTGTGAGGCTTCATTTACCCAGGCTTTAAATGCATAATGTTTCTCTCCCCTCTTACTATATATTACCTGTGTGTGTGTAAGTACATATAGAGAGAATTTCTTTTCTTTGTTTCTCTCCTCTTTCTTTTAATGAAGCATTTTTTTTTTAAATATTGCAAACCAGATATTAGAAATCCAAATCTTGGCTAAAGAGAAAAAGAAGTGTCCTCGCTTAGCTGTTTGCTCTGGAGAGACGAGTCTTAGGAACATCAAATACTTCCTGTGTATGTTGTCTGAATGCATCTGGGCAGGGTTGCCACATATGTTTCTGAGGGCAAGCCCTTAACAACCAAGGGGAAAGGCATTTTCCAGAACTTTAACATACTGGTTGTGTAGATCATTTTGGGAAGAGTCTGCCCCCCGGGCTGGAGAGTCTGCTCAGTGGGTAAGGGTATGAATTGTTCTTACACAGGACCCAACTGTAGTTCCCAACTCCATCCAGTCAGCAGCTTACAATCACCTGTAGATCCACTTCCGGGACATCCCAGGGCTCTGTTCTCCAAGGACACCTGCACGCACATACACATACCCACCCATATCCATAATACGCTTAATTAAAAACAGTAAAAACCGATGCTTTTTAAACAGAGTGTTTACAAGAGAAACTGGAGCTCTAGTGAGCAACTGTTCACAGCGGCGATGCTTCCCACCATCAACACAACGCCAACGGGTTCATCCCCAGGATGCTTTCAGACCTGCTGAACCCCTGGAGGACGGAATGAGAACTGCAACTTTGAAGCAACACAGGCAAATTGTGAGCCTTAGGCTTCCAGCCAGTCCACTTTCCCATGGAGCTCAGCTCCAGGGAAGCCGTTACGACTCACACCCGCTACAGTCAGAGGACTGTGTTTTCCAGTGTCCTCTGCCTGCAGTCTGAGCCTGCGGGGCCTGTCCAATACCAGAGCACAGTAGATTTCGCCCGGCGTACATGTCCTCTGGACATTTTCCTCCCAGATCTTGCAGGAGATTATTTTCGTCTGTCAAGCCCTCGGTCTCGCCTGGTCAGGGGTTTGCCCTAAGACACAGTGTTGTTTGTTTTAATTCCAACGATTATTTGTTGAGCAGTGGAATATGGAGTCACATGCAGGTCTTGGGTTTCCTTTCCCTAGGAACGCTCCAGCCTCAAACTGCTGCATGTGGCACGGTTAACTGCCAGAGGACTCTTTGCTGTTGGATCCCGCCCACGTCTGAAAATCATCTTTACTGCCTGCCATGGGGGTTAGGCAAGCGACATTTGGGTTTCTCAATGTTTGAAAAAAAAAATGTATGACAACATACTTCACCCATGGAAATGTCCCACAGTGAGATTGTGAAATTGCTGGTGAAAATGGAGACGTGGAGCTCAGTACTAGGTTAGGAAGCACCTAACCCTTACTCTGCCACAGCCTGCCTGCGTGGCCTCACAGGGGTCACTTACGCTATTGGGGTCTACGTTGTCCTTTCTATGACACGTGACTGGATACTTTGTTTCAGTATTTGAGGGCTTGGTGTATAATTTTTTTGATATTAAATCATGTTCTTTCAAAGATGTGCTTCAAGACATGCTCATTTTAAAAGAAATTTGGGGGATTATTTTTGTACCTTCTTATTAACAAAAATTATATTTTGTCCATGCTTTTCACCTTTCTGATATTCTCCCCAACCTCCGTATAAACTTTATGTTCCTTTTCTCTCTTTCTTGCAAAAAAAAAAATAAAAAATAAAAAACAAACAAAAACATTAAAAAAAACAACAACAAACTAAGATTCCCCCCCCTCCAATAAGCCCCCAAATCAAAACAAGCCCAAAAGACTGTAAGATACAAATACTAAAACGGAGCAAAACAAAGTGTAAGTCTGCAGAAGCCCCAGCGAGTTTCTTTTGTGTTGGCCAACTACTCGTGGGCGTGGGGCCCTCCTGGATGTGGTTAACACACCCAGTGAGACGCCACTGGGCCAAACAGATTCTCCCTTTGCCCATGGCCATTGGTTGCACAGAGCTGCATGAGTAGGGTGGGGCCTTCAATGCTAGGACCCCATCTGGTTTGGAACTGGGTAGGTCCCCTGTGTTCTATCACAGTCTCTGCGAGTTCCTGCGTGTATCAGTTTTATTCTGTCTGGAGGACACTCTTTTCTTGGAGTGATCCACCAGCTCTGGCTCTTACAATCCTTCTGTTTTCTCTTCCACACAGCTCCCGGAGCTTTTAGGTGAGGGGTTTGCTGGAGACATCCCACTTAGGGCGGAGCGCTTGAGTCTTCCGCTCTCTGTGCGTTGTTCCCTTGTGGGTCTCTGTTAGTTCCCGTCTTCTGTAAGAAGCAACTTCTCTGACCTGAGTTGATCTATGAGTGCAACAGTGTGTCACCAGGAGTCATTTTAGTCATTAAAGGTTCATTAAGCAGAACCTTTGTAGGAAAACTCCTAGGTCTGTGACCCGTCTGGTTGCAAGCTCTTGGGTGCTTTAGCAGTTTCTGGTATGAGCTCAAATTTGGGTCGACCGTACTTTAAAAATGAACAAGTATAGTTGCCCGCATTTTATGATCTAGATATGTTGAGATTATATAAATCGTCTACAAGTATAATCCTGTTAGTGGTAGAAGTGAGTGGAGAGCCCAGATCGGAGGCACATTCAACCACAGTGACTCAGCTCAATCAAGTGCATTTTGTGTGTTTCATGGTGAGTAAAAAGCTACACAGAAGGTGTGATCTTGTGAGAGTTCCATACAAACAGCTACAGGAGGACTATTCTAAAGGTATTTTGGGACTTCCTCTTCTCAGTAGATGAAGTGACAGGAGCCAGGCTTCCTTTCCTACCTCCAGACAACAGTAACACTGAATACACATGAAATCTCCAGTCAGTAGGCAGAGAAGAAACATAGGAAAACAGGAGAAGCCCATGCTCACCCCGGCGTATTTCTCTCTAGGTAACAGTGGAGGGAGAGAAGACTAGAAGGCCTTTCCAGTTCTCAGTGTCTCTGGGAAGCAGTGAGTGTGGGGAGTAAGGTGGTCAGAGTTGACTGATGGAAAATCTTAGTGGGGAAGTGGACAGAGGTCAGCTGCTGGACCCGCTCCATGCCTCAGCAGACTTGTACTAATGAGCATTGGCCTGTGAGCTACTCCAGACTGGAGGTTAGAGATAAATGCCTCTGAAGACCTCTGGGGTCGCAGATAGATACGGAGTCCTTCATGTAGAATGGGGAAGTTCACCATTTAAAAGATTGAGTGACAAAAAATTTTCCCGGGGAAAAAAATTAGCCCAGGCTTAAATGTTGGTAGCATCTAACAGAGCATAAGGCAAATCGAGAGATCAAGCTGTTTCCAAGCAACTTAATTGTAGCACGGAAGGGAGCTCAAAATATTTATAGGATGGTACAAATATGCAAGATATATCCACAATGTCTAGAAATGCAATAAAAATTATAAAACATGCAAAGAAGTGGGGGGAATTTGCCTCAGAAAGAGAAAAATCTAGCAATAGAAACCAACTTAGAATACTCACAAATATAGAATTTATAGACAAAGACACTAAAATAGCTATAATTGCTTTAACTTCAAGAAAGTAGTGGGGAAATGGGGTATGCTAAGCAGAGGTACGGAAGATTAAAAAAACTACAATGTCTGCAATAAAAAAACTTGCCTGCATTAACAGCAGATTAGACATCAATTTATAAAATGTTCGAAGAGACGTCTATGGAAATTAGCTCACGTAATTATGGAGGTCAAGAAGTTCCGTAGTATATTGCCCACAGGAAAGCTCATGGTATGACTGAGCTTGGGTTCGAAGGCATAAGGAACAGGTGAGTGCTGCACACAGGTCTGGGCTGTGGTGTGATGTCTCCAATCGCTTTAGGCAGAGCACAGATGTTTCAGCTCAAGAGAGGGGAAAAATTTGCCCTTCCACCACTGGTCACATTTTTTTCTGCTCAACCTTTCAGTGGACTGAGAAGTGCCCATTAATATTAATTAATTAATTAGCTAGAATTGTTCCTCTTTACTTGACCTACTGACGCGATTGATATATATTTTTCTAGAAGCAGCCCCACAGACACAATAGAAATGAAGTTTTTATTAGCTATATGTGTATCTCATAGGCTGGTCAAATTGGCATATAAAGATTAGCCATTGTATTGTGCACATGAAATGTTATATCATTTAAAGGTAGACTACGAAAAGTTAAAGATGAATAAGATGACCCCTAAAGATACTACTCAAATTAAACAAAACAATAATTACAAACCCCCTCAACAGTTACATGCTGTATTCGATACTTTTCTATAGTAAAACACCATGCCCATGGCAACTTACAGAAGCAAAGGTTTATTTGGGCATGAAGTTCTAGATGGTTAAAGGTCAATCAGCATCCCTGAAGGGACGCATAGCTGCAAGCACTAGGCATGGTGTCAGGAACAGCTGAGAATGCACTTCTCCAAACACAAGTGGCAAAGAGAGGGAGAGAGAGACAGAGTCAGAGAGAGACAGAGACAGAGAGACAGAGTCAGAGAGAGACAGAGAGAGACAGAGAGAGACAGAGACAGAGAGACAGAGTCAGAGAGAGACAGAGAGAGACAGAGACAGAGAGACAGAGTCAGAGAGAGACAGAGACAGAGAGACAGAGACAGAGGGAGAAGGAGAGGGAGGGAGAGAGATACAAAGAGAGACACACAGACAGAAAGAGAGACAGAGACAGAGAGAGACAGAGGGAGGAGAAGGAGGCAGAGAGAGACAGAGACACAAAGAGAGACTGAGAGAGACAGAAACAGATAGAGAGGGAGGAGAGGGAGGAAGAGAGAGAGACAGAGACTCAGAGACAGACAGAGACAGAGAGAGACACAGAGAGAGACAGACAGACAGAGAGGCAGAGACAAAGATAGAGAGATACAGAGAGGGAGGAAAGGGAGGAAGAGAGACAGAGAGAGGGAGGGAGACAGAGACACAGAGAGAGACAGACAGACAGAGAGAGACAGACAGACAGAGAGAGGGAGAAGGAGAGAGAGGGAGAGAGAGAGACACACACACAAGGAGAGACAGACAGACAGAGGGAGAGACAGAGACAGCCAGACAGACAGACAGACAGAGGGAGAGACAGAGACAGACAGACAGACAGAGAAAAGTAGGAATGTTGTGAGGCTTTTGAAACCTCAAAGCCCCAGTGATACACTTTCTCCAGCAAGGAGACTAAGCCTTTCTAAGCAGCATTACCAACTATGGATCAAGTATTCAAATACTGGAGAACATGGGAGTCATCTCATTCAAACCACCAGAAATGTAATTATCCAAGAAAACAAGATGGAATTAAAATTCAAAAACTATTCAAATAAGAGTGTGGGAGAGATATAGAAAGGAACCCAGTATACACTGGAAATTAAGAAACTGGTGACGGTGTGTTCAATTGATGATGTGTATAAATCCAGAAATTGTAAATTGTCAGAAATGTGTGTGTGTGTGTGTGTGTGTGTGTGTGTGTGTGTGTGTATCAGAAAACCCACCTAGAGTGAAAGATGAGCAAAAAATAAAAAATGGAAAAGGTTGGACAGCATATTCCTAAACAAACAAAGCAGGAGTGAATGTTTTATTACTAAAGTAGATTCTGAATAAAAATGTTAACAAAAACAAAGGATATTAATTAGTTGTGCTGAAAGTGTTAAATCTTCATTTGAAACACATGAGAGCAAAATCTGGGGGAGCTACTAGTAGATAAACACACAATTATAGTCAGAAATGTCAATAGCTCTCTTTTGGTACTTAATGTAACAAGTGGACAGAAAATCAGTAGAAATATAGGTGACTCAGACAACCCCATAAACCAGTCTACACTAATTGACATTTATAAATCACATTACCCAATAGCAGTAGAATATACATTATTTTCAAGTTTCTAGTGTATTCACCTTTTTACTGAGATAAATATATCAGGACCATAGGGTGAACCTCAATAAATTTAATAGGCTTCAAATTCAAGTCTGTTCTCTTACCATGAAGCAACAATATTAGAACTTCAGACAGAAAGATCTTTAGATATCCCAAAATAACTGAAAATTAAATAGCATAGTTAAAAATACCCATGAATCAAAGAGAAAATGAGAGAAAAAAATTAAAATACTTCATGCTAAGAAAAAATGAAAATGTAATCAATTAAAACCTGTTGGGGGCAGTTAAGAGAGTGTTTAAAGGGAGTTTTATAGGGCAAAGCATACAGACGTGAGGACAGCAGTAGAGACAGACAACCTCGGCTCCTACCTCGACAAGTTAAAAGGACAAAGAAAGCCCAGAGTCTGCACATGAAGAATTCTACGTATTGCAATAAAATTCACTTTAAAACATAGGAAAAAAAATATTAAAGGAAGATTAATGAAAAAAAGGTGATGGTTTCAGAGATCATAAAGTTGACAAATCTCTAGCCAAATTGACCAGGAGAAGAAGAAAGGCAAAAGTTCCAAGAGTAAGTGATTCTGAAATTGGCCCAGGATTCCTTCCGTAGCCCAGAATGACCTTTTTCTTTCCTCTCTCTCTGGACGGTTGGGGTTACAGAGTGTGCTACCATGCCTGGCTCTTGCTGATATGGTTGAAAGACATGTTAGGTGGGTGTAGGATTTTTAGAGAGCCAACAATCTTGGGTCTTTAAAGATGTTGGTACAGCATAGTCATCCTTGTAAATTTCTGTTAAGAGTCAGATGTGGGTTCTATTGTTTTAATGATTTAGCTCATATTTTCAGTGTCTTCCAATTTAAAGAAGCCCATCTGCCCTTGCCTGACTTAACCAGACTTTCCCAAGGTTTACCTATTTATATTTATATCATCCTATTTGAGACTCAGTGTAAATACTTTTTGAATTTCTTCTTCTTCCTCTTCCTCTTCCTCTCCTTCTCCTTCTCCTTCTCCTTCTCCTTCTCCTCCTTCCTTCTTCTTCTCCTCCTCCTCCCCCCTCCCCCTCCTCTTCTTCCTCCTCCTCCTCTTCTTCCTCTTCCTCTTCCTCCTCCTCCTCTTTTTCCTCTTCCTCTTCCTCCCTCTCCTTCTCCTTCTTCTTTTTCTTCCTCCCTCTCCTCCCCTCTCCCTCTCCCTCTCCCCCTCTCTCTCTCCCTCTCTCTCTCCCTCTCCCCTCTCCCTCTCCCTCTCCCTCTCTCCCCTCACCTCCCTCTCTCCCTCCCCCTCTCTCTCTCCCTCTCCCTCTCTCTCTTCTTCTCCCTCTCTCTCTCCCTCTCCCTCTCTCTCCCTCTCCTTCTCCTTCTCCCTCTCCCCTCCCCTCCTCCTCCTCCTCCTCCTCCTCCTCCCTCCTCCTCCTCCTCCTCCTCCTCCTTCTTCTTCTCTTTCTCCTCCTTCTCCTCCTCCTTCTCTTGCTCTTCCTCCTCCTCTCCCCTCCCCTTCCTCTTCTCCCTCTTTCCCATCCTCCTCTTCTCCTTCTTGTCTTTCATCAGATTGGGGAAATACTCTCGGATACTCTTATATATTGGTCTTCCTCCCTTCTCTCTCCTCTTCTCTGCACCAGTCACTGTCAACTTTTCAAGTGTAATAAGTCTTGATTTACCTCGTAAGTTCCTATTCTTTTGTTCTAGTTTTTATTGCTTTATTTGGTCTGTTTTTCTACTGGTTGAGATTCTGCATTATCAGCTAACATTTTGGTTGCATCAAACCTACTTTCAAAATCAGCTATTGGCTAATTTTTTTTCATATTTTTGTTTAGGAATTTTTTTCTGTCTCTTAATCTCTGAATATATACATGTTTTTTTTGTGCCTTTTTCATTTTTCTGTTTGTTTTTGTCTTATTTTGATTTGTTTTATTTTCTTATAGTATTATTCACTTTTAGAATAATGGTCTTAGAATGAGAGAGAATAAGAAAGGGTACACATTTGAGTGAGTAGTGAGGAAGGAGCTAGAGGAGAGGAATTCATAATCAGAGTATATTATAAAACACCTATTTTTAGTAAAATAAAATACTGAAAAAAGTAAATCTAACTCTCAAAAAATTCAAATTGACTGTCAGAATTTCCCATCATGCCTTTAACTTCCTTGATTTATTATAAACTCCTTTCAAGTCTGTCTAATGGCTCTATTCTCTGTGTCCTCTATATGGTGGTTAATTTCGGATTGAGAAGCAGGTATTAAAATATGAGCACATGTCACAGATCATTTAAAGCCAGTGTAAACTTAACTTACTCTAGGCAGGATTTAGTTTACATCTTAGACATACAATATCACCTTTAATCAGGAGTGAATGGTTGAAACCTGGCCTTTAATCCTTGGGTGGACAACATTGCTTGTGAGTGAACCTTACTTTTAGGATAAAGTTCTGTCCCCTCCCTTATCCTAACTGAAAGCTGACACTTTTAAGAGCTTCATGCAGTCTTTCAGAGGTCTGCTAATTTTATAGACACCTCCACTGGAGATGGCCAAGCTTCTAGAATCTGGGGGAAGTACCCTCAAACATCACGTTGACTTTTTTTTGAATGTCCTCCCCAACTCCCCATCTTGGGCCTGTTATTCTTTCACATCATGCAGGCCCATAAACTTTCATACACAGAGGATCAAAAATGCCAACGATGAGTGAAATCAGCTGTCATCAATGGGCCTGCAGTTTTGCCTAGAATGCCAATACTGGCCGGCACTGCACTGTGTAGCTGTACAATCTTAGAGAAGTTATCTTCCATTCCTGTGCTTCAGTTTCTTACTTGCACAATATGGGGACTAGACTGGAGACTACCCCAAGACTTCTTTCACTAGTAGCCTGTCATAGTTAGGGTTTTACTGCTGGGAACAGACACCATGACCAAGACAACTCTTATAAGGACAACATTTAACTGGGGCTGGCTTACTGTTTCAGAGGTTCAGTCCATTATCATCATGGCAGGAACATGGCAGTGCCTAGGCAGGCATGGTGCAGGAAGAGCTGAGAGTCCAACGCCTTGTTCCTAAGACAAACAGGAGAAGACTGGCAACCTCAGGCAGCTGGGAGGAAACTCATAGTGACACACTTCCTCCAACAAGGCCACACCTAGACCAACAAGGCCACACCTCCAAATAGTGCCACTCCCTGGGCCAAGCATATTCAAACCACCACATAGCCTGTCCTCGATGATCAGACAGGTAAGCTGAACAGCCAGTTCTCACAGTGTGGGTTTAAGTCTTCCATGAAACATTGTACTCTCTCTCATCTGGCCAAGGTAGTGGATGATGGCAGTGGGAACTCGTGTCTCTTGGAACATGTTCTCTAAGACTGGGGTACAACTACCTTGTATCAATACTCTAGCAGCCATCCTGGTGTGAAACGTAGGCAGGGATGCTTCATTTTGCCTCGGTTTGGAATAAGGATTCCCTGGGACTATTTGTCACAGTCAGATAGGAGATAAGTAAAGTGAGAACGGGAAAGTTGTTAATTTACTCAGATTTTAAACTCAAAGTCTCTTCGGTGGCATAGGCACACCAGAGGAAGCCTGAAGTCAGGTTTCTGGAAAAACACCTGGCAGGTCTACTGTAGGATGATGTCACAGGTGAGGCAGGCACAAGATAGAAGGAGGCCTGTCATTGGATGAGAAGGAAGGATGGGCGGGAGAGAAGTTTGAAGGAAGAGGAGGAGACTAGGAGAGAGAGGTAGAGACAGGGAGAGGGAGAGGAGAAGCCGTGGCAGGAGGATGGAGGCTGATGTAAAGATTCCGCTCTGTGTATTTACAGGTTGTTATTAATGAGCCTAAGGGATGGTTGGTACCGGGCAATTATAACTTATCAATTGGGTCAAAGATTATTGTGTTGTGTGTTCTTTTATGTGACAGTTTGAGTGTAGGAAGGTGAGAGGCTGGGATGTGTTTCCGCCAAGATACCTAGCAGATATCTTGGGGCACTGTGGTGCTGGACCCAGCGAGGTAAAAGACAACAATACTCTTTAATATTATATTTTTACAACAACAGTCTACCACAGTCTGTGAGGCATGCACACACCCCCAAACAAGTGTGGCTAACGATGGCCACATGATGGATGGACATCTGGTAGAGTTTTCAATAGATACTACAGAGTACTGTCGCTTTCATTATAAAGGCTGGCTTACTTACATTTCGTCTTGGGTTCTATGTTGTGGAGAGTGCTTGCAACATTAGATGAGTATGTGTGTGAGTCTTCTCAGGTTTTGAGACTGAGTCTCTCACTGAATCTAGAGCTTGCCAATTTTGCTGGACCCGCTGGCCAGTAAGCACGTGGAATCCGTCCGTCTCTACTTCTCTGGGGCTAGGTTGACAGGCACATGCTACTCTCCTTGACTTTGAAGTGGATGCTGGGGATCTAAACTCAGGTCCTCATGCTGGTATGGTAAGCATTTTACCACCGCACTCTTCTTCCCAGCCCCTCCATCCCTGGGTTTGATGGACCTTTGTAGAATGGAAGCTCCGAGAAGAAAAGTTCTTGACAGTGCTGTGATAGCGGTCTTCGGATATCTGGATTCATATCTTGCTCCTCTCATGGAGTAGTTATATGCCTGGCAAATCGGAAAGTTTCCTGGTGTGCCTCAGTTTCTTCATTTGTAAAAGGAGGAGAATGACCGTTAGCTGCTGCTTCTCCGGGCTGAGGATCGTAGTTGAGTCAGTGTAGAGAGAAGACTGAACAATAAGCTGTTGGCTGGTCTGGTAACCCCCTCTGTCTCTACAAATTTTGCATTTAAACCATGGAGGCACTGACACCAGGGGTAAAGTCAAGTGGGCATGGCACTGAAATTAGGGAATCTTAGTTACCGTTTTCTATGCTGTGAAGAGACACCATGGCCAAGCCAACTTGTGGGAGAAGGAGTTAGCTTGGGGGGTTTAGAAGGTTAGTGTCCATGACTCTCACGGTGGTGGCGGGAGTGGGAAGGGGAGGGGACGATGGCAGCAGGCCTGCAGGCCTAGCACTGGAGCAGTAGTTGATAACTTATATCTTGATCCATAAACACGAGGCTATGAGAAAGCTAACTGGGAGTTATGTGGGCTTTTGAGACTTTGACCGACACTCACCACCGGCGACATTTCCTCCATGACCACAACTCCTGATCCTTACAAAACAGTTCAACCAGTCATGAGCTTCTGGGGGCAGTTCTCATTCCAATTGCCCTGGCATGCAGACACTTTCAGGAGACTAGCTCTTGCATTAGCATGGCCGTTGCATTCCCCACCCCCACCCCCAAATCTAAGGTTTATTATAACACTTACGGTCACGTTCACCTTACAGCGAAGATTTCAAACCCAGGGGTGGAAGCGAACATGTTTTAAAAGCAGGAATCATTCTCTAAATGTTAGACTATGGTTGGGGAGGGGAGACCTGTGTGTCTCTTCTATGTATAAGACTCCTTATCTATAAACTTGGGAAATAACCTAACCTTACCTGATTAAGGATTAGAGCATATCAGAAGATGTTCACCGCGCTGTCTTGCACATGTAAAGGGATAACGCTGCATCCGTACCTTTATCAAGGGAGGGATTGTTGCGTCTACTTCGTGAATTTGGGAACTGAAGCTTAGCTTCAGCCCTTGGTCAAAGCCACACTTTTTGTAAATAATATCTCGATTTAGTTCAGAGCTCTCTCCATGGTTTAGTTCCAGTAGATGCTTCCAACAGTGAGGTGTGAAGGTCCACCCTTTCTACTTTTTTCCTTTTGACTTCTGGGCTGGGAAGGAACTGACCCCTATCCATCTAAGACCTGAATTCTCTTTCAATACAGAAGCATTTTGCATTCGAGAAAGCAAACAAACAAACAGACCAACAAACAAACCAAAAAACCCCAAAGAAACAAAAGCCTTATCTCCTTTGCTGACCCCATTTCTTATTCTGAAACAAAGCAGACATACAATGGCCACGGGAGGTATAATTTCTGAATAACACCCTCTTAGAGATATTCACATCCCAATTCCTGGAACCTGTGCGTGACGTATCATGTGGCAAAGTCTGTATAGGTATGACGAAGTGAAGGCTCTTGAGATGAATGATTCAGGACTATGCAAGTGTGTCTTAAGGGCCATTGCTAGGGTCCGTCCTTAGAACAGAGAAGCAGATAGATTCACCACCCCAGTGGTGCAGCCAACTAGTCAAAGAATGCTGACAACTACCAGAGGTAGGAAGAGACAAAAGATAGATTCCTGCTGGACCCTAACGGTCTCTTGAGATCAGTTGTGTTACCAGGTTTGGACTTCCTGTTTCTAGAACCAGGAGAGAATACCTCTCTGTCATCTAAGCAGTCAGGTTTGTGGTCATTTGTTACGGTGGTCACAATGAGCTATTATTAGAGATTCTCCCTGACGTGCATGCTCTTAGAGGTGTACCATCAGATAAACGCCATGAGACTAGACTTTCTTCACCTCTGACTGGCCGATAGCTGCAAGGCCAGGAGAGCCTAGAAGGCGGCATGTACTTGTAGCCCAAGTAAACTGGCAGAGTTCACCTGGTTACGACTCTGTCCTTCCGGAGCTGAACCATGTCTAGGAGCCCTCTGAAGACTCTGCTGCTGGGGGGTGATGGTGTATCCTACACGGGAAGGCCAGAGCCAAGAGGGCCAACAGTCCAGGTAGACCTCCTGGGTGATACCGAGGCTCCCTGACCAAACTTACTCCCCTCTCCCAGCCCCACGGCTCAAGGGTAATACTTTCTGGAGCAATTTTACTCCATGTCCAGGGAACAAAGGAGGAACCAAATGCTTTGCTTGGGAGGGGCCCATATGGAGGAGGCCAGGCGATGCCCAGTTGACAGCATAATCGCTTAAATATCTGCTGCAGGTCCAAAGGCAGTCTCTACCTCCAGCTGGAGTTCAGGTTCCCACAGGTCATGAAAACAAAGGGGGCGGGGGAACGGGAGAATTCAGGAGGGATAAAAATGGAAATGATTAGGAAAGATTGCCACTGCAGTGGGGGGGTGGGGGAGGGGGGGGAGGGAGGGAGGGGAGGAGAGGTTAACCTTCTGAAACAGAGCGGCTGCTTCTGTCTTGCTTCTCGGCTGACGTGTAGGAGATGCTGGAGGCTTGAGGCCAACTCCTGAGCTATTCTGCTCCAGAGCTGCTCTCCAGGGCTTCAGGTCCAGGGAGATGGTATTGATATCTGCAATGGGAATGAGTCTGAGTCCAAAAGAGGTAGGATCTTCGTGTCTACTTTGTCCTCCTCTCTCTCCTGCCACTGGAGTCTGGCCCTGGCATGCCTACTTGGGCTTCAGTTTCTGCTCTCCCAGCTCCCTTAAGTTCCCTAGCTCACAAGTGGCCTTTGGCACTCACCCTGCAACACCGTGCTCCTTCTTTGCAACCTTCAGTCCCCTGGCCAGTACTGGCCTTACACCTCAACCCTAAGAAACATGAGGTTGCCCACGGCAGACATGCTCAGTGTGTGTATGTTAGGGCTCTCCGGAGAAAAAGAAGCCACAGGAGGAAGGGGGAGGCTGTTTTAGAGAGAGAGCTGAAACAGCTGTAGGGGTTAGCAAATCGAAAACTCTTCGGTGCAGGCTGGAGAGCCAGGTGGTCATCATGTTTCAGTGTTGAGGCCAAATTGCTTCCGCTGCAGGATAATTCAATTTATGCTTTAAAGCCCTCCACCTAAATTGTGGAGGGGAATCAGCTTTGCTCAGCCGACAACTTAAGTATTAACTTGACCTAAAACACCACCTTCACAGAAACATCTAGACGAATGTTGGACCCAACAATTCAGTTCAATGGTTTGGCCAAGTTGACTCCTAGGATTCGCCTTTGACTTGACTCTTGCAGATTCACTCCTTCCTTGAGAATATCTTTTATGCAAGTGTGTACCATCTCGGTGGCGGTCTTCATCACAGGGCTCCTCACTGTTTGTTTTTGAGTCCGCTCTCAAGGGGGAGGTGAGTTGAATGAGAGCAGGATCAGTGGAACACGTTCTTGTGAGCGACCGTGACTGTAGGTGCTGTGCTCCTAGGTGACATTCGGTATTTGTTGACTGACTGCCTGACCAGCTGTTTGACTGAGCAACGAATCATTTGGCTTGAGGTATCCCTTCAATTTTGAATTCCTTCCCGTTTGAGTACCTGAGGCCTTTGCCCAATCCCAGTGCCCCCTCCCTCACTCCGTTACACTCTGGGCAATCACGGTTTCCCCCCCCCCCCTTCACCTCTGGCTTTCTGGCCCCTCCCTCCCTATCCCTTTGATTTGGCTAATGTTCTGTGCCTAATCACATTAGCCAGCCCTGGCAGTCTAGAGCTGTTTATAGTCCAAACCTGATTGGGGGCTTCAGCAGCCCGGGGCTACTTTAAGAATGTGTTGATTGGTGGGGGTGGGGAGCCCCCAGAGGGGGGTAAAGCCATTAGCTGGTAGAGTAGCCCACATGTGTCTGGGTTCTGGCAGGCCAGTTGGTTTTGGGTTTTCTCCCTGATCAGGCTCCTGGCTGGGTGTCTCAGGTCTTCCTGTTTGTACTCAGCACCGTGAGAGTGAACCTGGCCAGTGTGGTCAGTACCGAAGCAAAGTGGGCCCGAATTCTTGTCCCTGTGTGTTGGAGCTCATTTCAAATGACTCTGGGAGTATAAAGAGACCGCCACACGTCGTTTCTCTGGTTTGCAAGCATGACCTCATTCCCTTGTCTTAATTCGGTGATGTTTAGTAAGTGACCTCAGGATTTGGTTTCAAAGCCTACAGTTCAAATTCCACAAAGAATGTCGTGGTTTTAGGGAAATGAGCTACCTCTCCCTCTGCCTCTTCCATTGAAAGCCTTCCTAGTCGTTGTTCCCCTAATCATTTACCAGCACTCACTGATGCTTTTCTTTCCTATCCAGGCAGAAACCTGGAGAGCGGTCTTCACTGTATTCCCAAGGACAGACAGCAAGATGCTGCCCATCTTGAGAGCATTTGATGTGTGCAGATATTGCTTCCTACTTGGGAGGGACAATTATATTTCTGGATCTTTGTCTGTAACTACTAAGATTATTCATCTAAGTACCATGGTAAAAATGGAATTCGTGGGGTCAAACCAAGAGCTGGTGCCTACCTCAGAGAACTGAAGGTAGCATTTTCTTGGTTCCTTGAGAGGATCTAACTCCTGACCCAGACTGAGTACTTTAGATGGAGTTATGAAGACATACATGAGAGTATGCTGAAATTCATCGTCCCTGTGACAAAGGTCCTGGGCTCAGAGCCTGGTGCTACTAGTGTCTACGTGTCCCATGTGGATCATGAATGGCTCTCACATGAGATTTGTCAGGTTTGCACCTTGCTCTAGTTATCTATCAAAGGGAATCCTAATAATCCTCTCCTCCTGGACTTGGGGATTCAGTTGGATAATTTATGTAAAGTTCCAAGATCTATGCCAAGCTCAGAGCTAACTCAATACCAGCTATCACTACCATTGTGTTGTTTTCTCCATTAATACACAGTATAATAATAATGTTGTTTTCTCATGTCTTTTCACAGTTAGCTCAGAGGGAGAGGGAAGGAGGGAGGGAGGGAAAGAGGAGGAGAGAATATATTCTCTGTATATATAATATTATATATATGTGTGTGTGTATACATACATACATACCTACACACACACACACACACACACACACACACACACACACACACACAGAGTGAACTAGAACTAGGGTCTGACGTGAGTAAGATGAGACCAATTGTTCAATGTACAGGACTTTAGGAAGAAAGATATGGAGGAAGCATATGGAGGAGACAGGCGATTATACTGTCAGTGCTGTGTTAGCTGGGTATCAAGATAAAGGACTTTATTTTTATGGAAGATGAAGAAGCATTGACTAGAAACATCAACTAGCTGCCTCAGTTGGCATCTGGTTATTTCCATCTAGCCTTGCCTGGCATCTGCACAACTGGTCATTTCAATCCAAAAGTTTAATCCAACCATCGGGGAGGGCTGGTGGCTTGCCTGTGTGAGGCCGGAACTCCAAATCATCACTTGGCCTGGTTAGCCACTGGGACTGGGCAATTCTGACAGCAGCCTGTGCCAGTCCTCCTAGGATGGTTATTGGGGTCAGAAATTGCATTGGCCTGAAATTATGAGCAGTGCTCAAAGCATATCTGATTTTAGAGCACGCCTGTGACTAGACAGAACTGATCACCGAGTAAACTATTGTGCCACTCAGAACCAACACAGACGCCTTGGTCGAGCCACAGTGACGGAGACCTGCTGTCTTCTCCCTCCTCCAGCTTCTCCATCCGGTGGGACGGAAATGGTAGAATCGGTTAGCACATTCTCTTCCAACTTTTCTTTCACCTTGGACCTTTGATGGAGCTTCTGGTCAACCTGGAATGGGTCTTCTTTTTCTTTTTAATTCCTTTAAAACAAAAGGCTGTTTTCGTTGACTGAGGAGAATATTATTCTATTAAAAAAAGCAATATATTACAGATTATTACCGTGCTGTGTTTCTTCATTCCTGAGAACGGATCGTGGTCGCTGAGTTATTTGATCTTTTCAACAACCCTGTAAGGTAATTGAGGGGGTGAGAATGTTATTAATTTCATTTTTCACCTGGAAGGAGATTCGAGGACAGAAGGCGATTAGTTATCCTAAGGTGCACAGTGGCTAGCTGGCAAGGATAGCTATGACCACACAGCTACCATGTATGGGCATTATTGTAAGTATTCGTCTAATCTTCACGGTGACCCAGTGAAGACATACTATTACCTTCGTTATGTGGGTTTAAAAAAAGCCCAGCTAGAGAGATGGAATAAATTGCTCAGGATTATAGTTGGCTAGTAGTGAAGCTGAGGTGGGAACTCAAGAGTCTTAACTCCAGGGCCTAGGTAGGTAAGCACTGGATCACGGCCTGGGGACCGTGCTCATGCCTTGTTTTAGCTATTCCATATTTTGCTGGTTCACTCTCTTCTTAAAGAGCTTTTGATACTCGGCGGACAAAGGGTGTTGGGAAATGTGACAAGATCACAGCTTTTAAAAAGCATTCACATGCCTGCTTTTAAGCTCTGTAACTGGCGAACAATACAGGGGAATCTGAGTCTTCTGAGGAGAGAAATGTTGTAGAGACGGGTGTCGTGTCCCTTTGACTGTTGCCCGAAGCTCCTGTTGTATTCCTGTTCTGAGCGGAATTCTCTATGCAAGTGGGAGGGGCCATCCATGTTGGTCTGCTTGGGGTTGGAGACCATGTCAGTTCATATTTTTGTTCTTCGTGGATCTCAGAGGAGCATTGACAGCAGGCAGATTTGAGATTTGGTGGCGAATGGGACAACTTTCTGGTGAGGCCCTGGTCTGTGGGACAAGGAAATTCCAGGGAAACTGCCCAGATATCTCAAAGAAAAGACAGTTGAAAACACTGACTTACAGCCAGGATCCCCTAAAACCCTTTATTGTGGTTATGTTGGGACATCGAAAATGTGCTGAGGAGGGAACTGACTTTGGAGTTTGTGGTCCCCAAGATTTGTTGTTGGTAGTTAAAGGAGTTCAGTGTGTCTGTTATGGAGAACGTGTCATTTCCTCAGGAGCAGTTTCTCCCCTGGAAGAGACAGCTTTTTGTCCTGTGAGGCAGGAACATGATCAAGATTTTTCTGGACTCTGAAGTGTGTACTCCTTTGCTGGGTTTACAGGTAGGTAGAATACTGCCACATAATTCTATGAGACGTCACCTGAGTTTCTGGCGTGGCATACTACCTTCCTGCCCTGAGGTATTGTGTAATCCCATTACACTGTCAAAGCTTGGGCCGCAGGGGAGAAGAAGGCCCAACTCCCTGGGTGCTGCTACCTAATGAAGCTTTCATGACCCTTGGTGTAAGTGCGACTGAACAGTGTCATGAACAGTAGTGTATGTGGGCGGTCAAGTGAGTGGGTGATACAGAGCTTTGATTACAGCACACCAGGCTCAAGAAACAACGGACTAATGAAGCATTTGCCAAACTACTTCATTTGACACCGTTCGAACATAAATCGTGCAGCTGAAGATAATTTTGTTGATGAAAAATGGAAACAGATAATCTTAAGGATTTGGTGTATGGTCGATGTTTTGTGTCTATAGAGATAAGGGAGAGGTTTGTGTTCCATATTGACTGTTTCTGAGGTAATGGTTAACATGCTTGTCCACATTATATAATATTTATTTAATTTATATCAATGCATAAAGTTATAAAAATGACAGCAATAATGTCTTTCAAGTCTGGGGGGGGGAAGAGTCCCTCTCAAAGTCCTGCCATTCTGCTAGTTGAAGCTCTTCTTTTCTTTCCCGATCCTTCTATTCTTTGACAGGATCTCATAGAGACCAGGGTGGCTTTGACCTCACCGCATAACCAAGAATGGCACAGAACTCTGACCTATCTTCATCTCTCGAGTGTCATTAGAGGCTGTCTATCATGTCTACTTTATGTAGGGTTGGGGACAGGACCCAGGACCTCATGCATCCTAGGCAAGCTCTCGACCAATGGAGAGGCATCCTTTGTGATGACTTTCACCCTTTGGCTGTTGGTTGATATATTTTTATCTGCACAGATGTTTCATCTATCCAATTCCATTTAACGACTGAGAGTTGCTTCACGAGTGACACCTTGATGGAGGAGCAAGAAGCAACATTTTCGAGCATCTACCACAATCTCCTTGTTCTGTAAGAGGGGTGGAGAACTTACCTGGGACAGAAGTGGACCACAGAGACAACGCAGCACCACAGTGACCTGTCTACCCTCCTGTCTGACCTTAGTCCCCACACTTGCCACCACCGCATACCTTTGCAACTGAGCTTAGCTCTGTACACACTTTCCACACCAGTGTGCATTCTGCAGGTAGTTATCTCTATTTAGAAGCGCGTGTTCCTACCTAATTAACCAAGAATCTTAACTGAAACATATTCTAATTGTGTTCGTAACTGTAAAAAATAAAAACTAAGAAGAGTAAAGAAATAACCTCGGAATTGTGGGACGTGATGTTGTTTCATTTTTCTTCCCACATCTCTGGAAACATTTATAAAGTTCTCTGTGCTCCATTAAGCTATTTGTGATAGAATGTCACTGGGTAACTCTGTGGAAGCCTCCAACCTGGGGATGTGGAGCTCTGAGGGATGAGGGGACGGTGAAGTCTTCTGAAGGCAAGCCTGTGAGAGGAGCGCTCACAAGCAAAACGGAAGTTCACATAAACTGTAAGGGGGAAGCTGCAGTGTGTTCCTTACATATCTGGCCTGATGGGCAATGAAGAGTGATTTTCTACAGGGAAGAGGAAGTCCCGCCTCTCCCTTTTCTTATGCCCTTTACCATTGGCTTTTGCAGATGTCAGTAACTGCTCACACCTGGGATGTCTACTGCCCAATGTCTATTGTCTACTGGCTAATGGGTTAAAGCCTCCCCTCTTCACGGTGCTGCTAGCTGTGAGTGTGCCAGGAATAACCATACACAACTAAGAGTGAAAACCTCCAAACAGATTCACTCGGGAGCTAGACTGGAGATAATTTAGCAAAGGATTTTTCCCTACTGGACTACGAATATATTAGGGAAGTTTAAAGCATTTGTTAAGGGCACATCATTTTTCCCCCAATTTTAAATCAATTATTTAAAAAAAAAATCACAACAGTCTTTGTTTTATTTGTGTGTGTGTGTGTGTGTATGTGTGTGTGTCTGTGTGTGTGTGTGTGTGTGTGTGTGTGTGTGTGTGTGTGTGTGTGTGTGTGTGTGTGTGTGTGTGTGTGTGTGTATGTGTGTGTGTGTGTGTCTGTGTGTGTGTGTGTGTGTGTGTGTGTGTGTGTGTGTGTGTGTGTGTGTGTGTGTGTGTGTGTGTGTGTGTGTGTGTGTGTGTGTGTGTGTGTGTGTGTGTGTGTGTGTGTGTGTGTGTGTGTGTGTGTGTGTGTGTGTGTGTGTGTGGGTGGGGTTGCGTCTGTCATGGTAAGAATGTGTGTAAAGGTTAGAGGCCAACTTTCAGGAGTCCCCTCTTCCCTTCCAACATGTATGGCCTGAGTATCCAACTTGGGTTGTCAGTCTTGGTACAACAACCATGCCTATGGCTTCCCAAGTTAACTCTTTGAAAAGACTTTGTATTGTTGTAATCGATCATGGCGTTTTTGATTTCCCTATCTCTAGCACGCTAGTACATCCCACCCTAAAAATTGAGAAATTTGAGATTTCTCAAATCTTCAGTGGATATTCTTTACTCAATCTGTTTATTTCCTGAGTGATTCCCTGTGTTTTCCATCCAGAAATAGGTCTTCTACAGGCTTCTATGTATCTGCCAGTGAGACGAAGTTATGCTACAGTAACAAAGTACCCCAGATATCTCGGATTCTCTGCTCCTGCCGTGTCCACTGTGACCCAGCAAGGCACCGGAGACTTAGCCTGGAGGAGGTTCCGTTTCAACATGGCCTCCTGGGCCATTGCTACAAGTTGCCTGATGGAGGATTCTGTGTTGGCTCTGCAGCCTTTTACCCAGAAGAGACACTTACCACTGCCTGCCTTGTTTAGGGCAAGCTATACAGCCACAGAAGACACACAGTTCAGTTCTACCATGTTGTCTGTCAGGGAGAAAAACCCAGAATAAACACAGCATCCCAGGCAGTCAGGGCATCATGATGAGAATTTGAATTCTCTGGAGTTCTTTCCTGAAGAACTTAATGTGACTCAAGCATGACAACTTTTCTGAATACCACAATAACAATTCCACCTTAGGAAGCCCACGTAGGTGCTGGTCCCACTGTTCCTAGAAGGACTGGCACATACAGAGGTGGCACATGCTTGCAGAAATCCAGACATACAGACTCCAGAGGAGCTGTGCACATGGTGCGGCCTTAGTGGCTCTCCCATCCCTGTCAGGAACAGCACCAGATTCTTTAAGCCTTCTTCAGCTCTCTAGGGTGGGGGTTTGCCGCTCTACTTAGGAACGATTTTACCAAGTAACTTCGGGAAGCCTGAATTGGATGGGAAAGCAGTAAGTAAACAAAACGTGGGTTTAATTTGGGGAGACCCATGTTTGAGTTTCAGTTTCGTGTCTCCCTTCTGTGTAATTTCTGGGAAATTATTTAACCTTTCTGACGGTCAGTTGCCTGCTCTGAAACATGAGGAGAATATTTCTTACTTTGTGGGCTGTGCTGAAGAGTGGACGAGGGACAGTTGTGACATGGGGTGCACGGTGGCAGGGACTCCGAAGTTTTGATTAAAATCCCTGGCTTTTGTTTTTGCTTCCCTCCACATTTAGAGTCTTAGGATGGCTCGGGAACACTAGACACCGTTAGGAAGGAGGGCTGATGCTGTTTCTTGATAAACATGTCGAGATAAGCACTTCCCAGTGTTCAGGAGACCACAACCGAGCCACGGCCCATGTTTCTGCTACTTGTGGGGAGCCATTAGCAGCAGAAGGGTCTAGGCACTGAGCTGCCTTGTCCCCAGCACCGCTCCACTCCGGGGAGAAGGACCACTCTTGCTTAATCTCCCCCTTGCCAGCTCCCTCTGTGAGGGTCCCATGCTTCAAAGGCAATGCTGGGCCCTTTGTAAGTCTGACTTCAGTCTGAGTTTCTCCTCGCTCCACTTTCAAGATGAATGGCAAGTGGAGGCCGCTTGGATGTTAGTCAGCCGACCTGCTGAAAAGAAAGCAAAACATTGATTCAACAGTTGCTCAGTAAGTAGTTACACGGACCAGGGATCCACCACTTGTTTTGACTGGTGAAAGCCAAATAGAGAAAACTCCAACAGTTACGAGCTGAGATACCATCTCAGTTTTGTTAAGACCCACAAATAAAATCTGATCTATAAAAATGGGAACCTGTCTGTGAAGAGACCCAAGTGTCTGATCAAAATTTGAAAGGTGCCAAATTTTGCCGTTCATCTTCTAAGCCAGTTAAAGTCCAGTTCTTAGGATGTGTTTTTAGCCCCAGGACTGCCCCCTCCCAAGCTCTAGTTAGTCAATCTCCCCTTTCTCCTTTTCAGGCCAATGTGGGTTTATACAGCGGCAAAATGGGGGAGGTGGAGGATTCGCTTCAAGCAGCTTGACCTAAACGTAACAAAAAAACACGATCTTGGCTCAAAACATATTCGCTCATCACCTCTGCCTCTCTGTTCATCTCTCCTGCCGTTTGACCAGTTTGTTTGGGGAGAGAAAAGCTTCCCCCACGCAGAACTTCATGGGCAGACAGATCCATGAAGTCTGCCCACCCGTGGCTTACCATTCCATCACGCGTGGCGGTGGAGGAGGCCCCGCTACCCGCAATGGTACTCTCTTGACAGCAGGGAAGTCTGCCAACGGACCATCAGGCTTGTTTCTTAAGCAAAGTTGTATAAGTTAGCAGGTTTTATTGTTGGGGGGTAATCTGGGCTGTTCTTACAGGAGGAAAGGACGAGGCCCCCAGAGTGTTTGCCAGCAGCAGCCCTTGGTGTTACTCATTCCCTCTCCTCATTAATTTGAGTGAGCTCAGCTCGGGTAACAAACGGCGGGGCAGGGGGATCCTATTCAGCCAGGCCTGGCCCGGGGAAGGCCTGTGAGCTAATTGCTCTAATTGAGTGGGAGGGACTGCTTTCCTCTGGATTCCTGTCCCTTCCCGGCCTTGTTTGGAGAGGAATGAATGGAGGCCCACTTCAGCTCCTGCTGGCAACCCCAGCAGCTGGGGATCCACTACAGGGATCCACAGCACGGGCCCACACTCTAGTGCTACTCTGGTCCTTTGTGTGAGCAGCGAGGTGCTCACCCGGGGCTTGGCGAGCTTGCTTTCCACTGCCTTTTGGGTTGAGAAATGCTGTGCTGTAATTTATATCAGGGAGACGGCATTAGAAATGTGTTAGTGTGCCTCTCCAGATGGACATATCATTTACAACTAGCACAATATATTATCAATGCACTGCTCTTTAGGACCTGCTACATAATAGACATGTAATGAAGCATACGAAACATGGATTTCATTTTCCAGCCCCGAAAGGGAAACATGATTGTGGGGGGGGGGCGCCACTCCACGCGGGGGCCACAGGGAGGGGCTGGGGGGGGCAGGGAAAGGGTCTGTCTCTTTAAGGCGGACTAGGAGGAAAAGCAAAAGTCATCAACTCTGAAAGTAACAAATGAGAACCCAGAGCTGTGCAGCTAATGTGCAAACTTGCTTCTGTCCTCTATGGCGCCATCATTTATTCAGGAGGTAGAGGCAGAAGACGGGGACTTGCATTTGCTTGATACTCAATTATACATTAGTGTACATCACTTGGCAATCTGTTCATATCAATTTAATTGGATTTTAATATTGCCTCTGATCTTGTTGTCCAATTAACAGTACTGGCTGGCAATAAAGCAGAACCACACACTATGTAACACCTTTGATCCCTGCCATATGGAGCGCTCCCATTGATTACCACATTTTCAAAAAATTTCACTCTCTCAATATGGGCTGTGATAAATGGGAGAAAAAGCACATCCCTGATGTGATAAAAATTTCACTTCAACTCGCAACTTCATTTATTTTGTTGACATTCGGCTCTGATTAAGAACAATAAAAAAATCATGCCCTGAATATCATATGCAAATACAACCCTGGGCATGAATCTAATCATGCCATGGGAGCATTACCATGACTAGCCTGGCATCGGCTCAATTTTTTTTAAAGTGACAGCATACACTTCTGGGCTGGCTCTGCAGAGTAGCCGCCGCCACTATGTCATTTAATAAACATCTGATGTTTCTGTTTCCACCAAGACAGGGGAGAGCATCTGAAGTCCTGTAATTAGGCCCCCGTGCTCCGGTTGCTGTCTGGTGTGGCCCTCTGGTTATTCCCACTCCCAGGCCCCGCTTCCAGAGTCAGGCAGCTGAGAGCTGGGTAGGGGTGAGGGTTCCTATGTGAACCTGAGGCTTCTTCCACTTCTTGAGGTCGCCCCTCAGAATGGGCGAGGGAGCGGGGCTTGAGTTCGGGGCTGCACCACCGAGGCAAAGAACTGGACCTGCCTGCTCTAGGAAGGTTATGAATGTGTGTGTGTGTGTGCCAGCTTCCTGTTTGCCTCTTAGAGTTATGCAAGCAATTATGGCTTAATGCCCTGGAGACACTCCCAAATGACAGGCTTAACCCTCAAGGGAAACAGGCTTCTGTTGTGAAGGATTACATCAATGTTCTAAAGAGCCCTTCCACAACTCCGAGGACGAGTTGATCCCTTTCATGCCTCAACAGGAAGGTTGCTAGTGTCCAGAGCTGAGAAACACCAGAGAGGCCCCTTCTGGGATGGCGAAGACTCCGCCTGCTCTCTCATCCTTTCCTGCTTTCTGGGACACTCCTCATCCCACAGGCAGCTCTGTGGTTCGGCGTTTCGAGTCCACACAGCCGGTACTGGAGAGCTCCGGAGCTGGGGCAAGCACCTTGGCAGTCTCACTGCAACGGGAGACAGAGGCATCAGGAGCACAGCTATGCCTCGCAGTAGCAGTAGCGGCGTCCACAGGACAGCCAGGGCTCACCTGGAATCTGGGCAACTTTGGAATGTTGGGAGGAGGAACGCTTAGGCTGCTGGACCCACACAGCATAAATTATTTCTTGACCATTAGCGGTGTTTCTGCCTCATAACCGTTCTTCAGGCACATTAAATCAGCGAGAGGGAAGAGCATGCTAGGACATCTGGGGCTGCCAGATAATTCAGTTAATTTCTATTCCCTTGAACCTGGAGGTGTTAATTTGGAAGCACAACAGAAGAGGGCTGAAGAATGCTAATACGTCATTTGAATGATTAATGCAATCAGGGGGATTGGGGGACCTCTGTTTACTCTTTAATTTTGACATGGCACAGCGAGGAGGAGAGCAGCTAATTTTCCAAAGTTAAGGGCAAGTTGGTTTCATTTCAGTCACGTGGCCTCTGCTGGCGTTTAGGGAGCCAGGGTAACTCAGAAGGGCTGTATTGGGCGATGGGGGCCAGCTTTGCTCCTGTAATAGCCACAGCCAGGAAAACAAATGAAATTGTTTGTAATCTGAGGAGCCCAGTCCTCTTGGGTGAGGAAGCTCCCAGAAGCTGCTGGGAACAGCCAACAAGAGAAAAGAGAAAGAAAGGAAAGGGAAGAGAGAGCCTGGAAAAAAAAATTGCTGAAAATGGGTGATAGCCTTCTATCGGCTGTGTATTTTTATCTGACATTTACAAACTGAGTGGCTTTCTTTTTAAAAGAAGGAAAATATTTCCAAATTTATTTAAACGGAACCTTATTAGGGAAAGCTTAGGCCTGACCAACTAGTTCAAAATATATTTTGAGGAGAGACGCAAAGGAAGACATTTAAATTCTTTGCAGACTGTGGGCAACTGCAGGCATTTTAAAGAAGTCTGGTCTATTTACTGCGCTGCCTCTGATTCGAGGCAGCTTATGACTGTGATAACAGGAATTCAAAGGGCATCCCTCCACCGACAGCCACTCTAGTATCTTCGTTTTAAAACAAAGAAGGTATTGTGAGAGCGAAAGGGATTTGGCCCCAAGCATTAAACAAATTCTAGAGAGCAGGAAAAAACCCTGTAATTATGTTAATAGTAAATTAATGTTTTTGCAATTTACCCATATCACCTCAGAATAGGTGTTGTTCAGAAGTACTTACTGGAAATACCCAGTAGATGCTCTGGAGAGGGATTGAGTCAAAATGTTTAGTTCCTGGAAGCTTGGAGTTTAGTCTACAGAGGGAGCACTCCCTCTACAGAGGGAGTCTGTTTTTTTGAGGTGCCACCCAGACAGGGCTCAGAAAGCTGGGATGAGGGGTCATGTTTCTTGAGTTGCATGGACTTTGGGGTTTCCTGGGCCATGAATGCAAGGCTAAGGGGTGCTGGCTGTACTCAGTGTCTCTATCTTTCTTTACTCTGTGGTTAGCCTGACATCCCAGGTCTCAAACCCAACCACTTGCTTTTAAACTGAAACCTCAACTCAGGCAAGGCCCTAGATTGAATAGACCTTAACAATCAGTTTGCACAGAAAGATCCCTCAGAACGTGGGAGTTCTTGCAAACAGTTATAGGGAACTTCGTCTGAGGAATGGTGCTCAGGAGGCCTTCCTTGCCTGCAGGTTCTGAACTTGAGTAGCCAGCGACAGTACAGAGGAAATACTTGAAAAAAAAAAAAAGACCCATCACACTGAGCAAGGGTGATTGTGTCCTTGTCATTAAGCCCCAACGACACAGTATAGCAACCACTACAGAATGTTCACTCATATTTAAGTCATCTAGCCGTGACTTAAAATACAGTAGAGGTGCAAGGAGGCCGTAGGTGAACACTGTTTTGTACCAGGGACTATGTATCCTGGTTTCTGGGGAGAGTTCCAAGAACCCATTTCCAGAAGACGCCAAGGGGAAAGTCTATGCCAGGAACTGTGCTCGGCCCTTTTATCTCCAAACAGTCCCTAGGGGTGGCAGTTATCAGCACATTTTACTAATGAAGAAATTATGTTTAAGGAACAAACTGTGCAGGCCTCAGCAGAGAGGGCCTTCTCTTCTGAATAGACTTCTGTGCCCTGTCCACCACATCAGAGCTGTTCTAGGTACAGGTTGTGGCATGAACAGCCTCCCTGCTAGGCTTCCATTCGAGCTCCTCGCTTTCCCCAGTGCTGGGCCCCCGTGACCTCTCCTCCTCAGGTACTCAGTGAGATTTTTTTTTTTTCCCTTCACGCTCTACACCTTCATCAAAACCTGTTCTCAGGAGATTTCATATCAGACACATATTCTTCGGTATGAATCTCAACCCAACGGAGAAACCGTGCCCCACTTTTATTTTTCTTTTGCTTTTTAACACATGACTTCTCCTGATTAATTCTCAAGAGATATCAATATTTAAAATTTTATAGCTAATAATGGAATAAAATATTTGACCTGCCTTTTAAAGTGGCAGAGGCATTAACGAGGAGGAGCAATTACGGCAGATTTGCCTTAATCTTTCAAGTAAAGTAAATGTTGGCTTTTCTGCCATGTACCATCTAGAAGGGCTGCATACCCTAGCACGGCTGATGAGCCTCATGGTGAGCGATGGGAATTATTGTAAATAACCACCGAGCTCCGAGTCAGGAAGCCTGGATTCCATCCCCCTGCACTAAAGTGAACGGTTTCTCTCTACATTCTCACCCACACTGGACTGACTGACTTTGGGGGCTGTCTCTGATTCAGTCTGAGACTTAGACCCTGTCTCTGTTGACCTTGTCCTTCCACACAGCGGTTGCCTATCATTTGCAATTGGCTAGCAATATGAAATCTATTGACCCCCCCCACGGGCTAGAAGTAGGCAACCCCTTTTCTAGTTAAAGATTCTGTGAGACTAAACCTAGGAATACGGTTCCCAAACCTGTGTGTAGGTAAATATACAAGCTCTATCAGTAAGTCTCTGCCCAGATTCTCTAGGGCTAAAGCTTGGGACTCTGTTCCTAAAGTAACATGTCGCCCGTCTAGGAGCTAGTGTTTAGTGATGACACTTCAGATAGGGTTTCATTTATTCAATAACTATGAGCAGAAAACAACACCTTTTCTATCTAGTGTGCATTAATTAGCTTTTAATTGGCTGGATGTTTTTGGGAAGGTGTGGAGAGGTAAGTTTATATTCTTAATTTTTGCTATTTTGTCACTGAACTCTTGAAGAAGATTGTGGAGTATTTTGCACTCCTGGGCTTGTAGAAGAAGCCTGTTCTAGTTGGGTTCAAACATGGGCACTGGAGCTTATCAGGTAGGAGGCCCTGAGCAAGTCACCTAAAAGGTAATTTTCTGTAAAACCAAGGTAGGAAAACTTACCTTGGGAGAGTCGTTGAGATTCCAAGATTCTGTTATTTCTTCTTGATTTCATGCACATTTACCCTGGATCAGGTCATATAAAATCAAGTCGAGAAGTGGTGGAAATAAAACTGTCCCATTGTGTCCCACACGACCCTTGTTTAGGGGCCAGTGTGGGTCTTCGCCTGCACTACACTGGTCTCTGCCTTCTTTGCTTTGTCTGTTGACGCTTCTCAACCTGACCCCTTCATGCATACTTTTATGACAAATACCTTGAACTCACTCTACCTCGTATTAATTGAGGATGCTTACTGTCGATACAACCAACCGAAGGTCTTAAATCATCTATCTGAGATGCTGAGAGCACCCCCACCCTCCGCCCACCAGTCCTCTGGGGTTCTTGGCTCTACAGAGCCTACTGACACTGCCCCCCTTTTTTTTTACATAAACGTTTTGTTATTTTTTATTGGATATTTTAAATTTACATTTCAAATGTTATCCCCCTATCCCGTTCCCCCCCTCCCTTCTTCTATGAGGGTATTCCCCCACCTGTCCACCCACCTCCCCACCCTGACATTTCCCTACACTGGGAGGTCCAGCTTGGCATGACTGAGGGTTTCTCTTCCCATTGGCTGACGCTGCTTTTTAGTCTAGACTATGAAGTCTTCATTCCACTGATGTTTGGCTGTTCTGTAGTTGAAGATTGATAAGCTCATTGCCATTGAGAGGTTCCTGGTTGACGATGACAGAGGACCTCTTATGTTTTAAGTGTAAACTTCAAAGGCTAAGACAAGGAACATTTTTTTAAGGTAAAGATAGCACGGAAATAAATATCTGATCACGGGAGGATTTTGTAACTAAAGCGTCTTACGCTATGTATTGGGGTCTGATTGACCCGGAGAGGGATCCTTTCTGGTTTCACTGAAGAAGCTGAAGAGTTAATGACACTTTTATTAGAATTTGTTGCCAGATGGCAGGTGAAAAGACAGTCATGTACGTGCTTTAAAGAATGAGGTATCGTTAGGATAGACCCTTTGGGTAAGGGATACCATTAGAAACAGCCACATAATTCATGTTTGGGGCAACAACAGTAGATTTGTGTCATTATATAGGGAAAGCAGCATTTTCAAAATTCAGATTTGTGTCACATGAACACTGAACATCAGGATTGGGTTGCTTATCAACTCAATTAGTTGTATTTCTAATTGCTTTATGATCTAAAAAAGAGCGTGCGCTTGTTGAACCCAGGCTAATTTTACACTCACTGCTTTTCTTCCTCGGCCTGGGTGGATTTTGGAATGCACACAAGATGAACATGTGAAACCATTGCCCCGTGAGTGATGGGACTTAAAACAATCCAAAGACCGCTGTTCACTTAATAAACGCCCTTCTTAAGCTGCAAAGGGGTTTCGGATAGACTCTTCCTAGGAGTAGTGTGTAATGGGCCACAAGATAATGTCTTTAAATATGCAGGGGTATCAGGATAAGGATAAACTGGAAGAAAGGGAAAAAGAGAGACACATATATGTTCAGAGGAGTTGCAGGAGCGGAGGACAGAGAGTCCAGGAGCAATGCCCTGAGGGACGCAGAACCTGTGGATTCACTACACTGCTCGACACCTCACGTGTACATATGTAAACCTTTCCATGCTGTGGGACATAGGAAACTGATAGGAATGAAAGGACGCCTGGTGGAAGGTCGGCCAGCTGTGCAACTTTAGGCAAGTTAATTGGCCTTTTTGAGCTAGTTCTTCCTTACAAAAAAATAAAAGGGTTTGGCCAGAAGATTTCTCTCTGAGGCTTTTCTGCAGCTCAAAAATGCTATTATTCTAGGAATTTAGACAAGTTACACATCAGTGAAACATCATAATGGTTTCTAAGCAGTGACTTCTAAATTCATATATTTATCCATTCAACAAATATTGAATGCGGGCCTACTAGCATTTTAACTCTTCAACAAAGTGATGAAAGGCTCTCAGCTGTGCTCAGCCCTACTTGGCTTCTACCCTTGCCCCAGCTCAATCAAAACCCGGGCCACAGCGGGCTGAGGGCAGATGCTCGAAGCAAGGAGGAGGGGCTGCTGGAGGACTTCCTGTCAACCTGACCCCAGGCCACAGACATCCCACTTTCTCTTCAGAGCCACATTGTCCAGAGAAATCTTCCTGCTGCTCTTGGGGACACTGTGGGCTGGTGGATATGAGGAGGGGCAGAGGAAGACAGAGGTGGGTCAGCTGTTTCATGGTCAACAGGCCAAGACCTTGGTCTGTCCTGCTTTGACCAATGCTGGGAAGGAAGTCCATATGCTATACCCGATTCACAAGTGGAGAGCAGCGAGTCAGAGACAAAGCGAGAGGGATCCAGGACCAACATTTCAATGGCAAGAGATGGATCTAGACCAGAGGAAAGGCTGATGAAATAAATGCCGGAATGTGGCAATTCGGTCTAATTTAAGTCTTTTATTCTTTCCCTGGGTAACAGTGTTGATGGGGTTGTATCTTTCTAGACCGTTTTTTGGCTGCAACAGTTTTTCAGATGTTTCTTGTTTTGGAAAACACTGACTGTTAGGAGAATGACTGGCCATGTCTGTCAAAGACTGCTTCTTAAGTAGGATGCATTTGATATTTAACCCATTATAAGACTAGGCTTTAGGTTTCTTGAAAGCGTAGTGGTGACAAACATGGTGGTTCACCGTATCACGGCAAGGGTACCTATCACCACCGTGCTATTTCATTGCTGGAGTTGACCTCAGCAGCTGGTTGACCTAAGGTTTGCTTTCTCCGATGGAAAACTTCTCCCACCACCATCCAGAATGTGCTCTTTGGAAGGCTGTCACTGTCTGAGGCCCAAATGTATTGGGTGGGGAGTTAGTCCTACTGTCTTGAAGTAGTGTTTACATAGACATTACTAAGGGCTCTTCTGCATGGAGAATTGGCATGTTATTTCCAATGTGTCCACACATATAGACTATACAAGTACAGACTCCTAAACATTTGTGTTCTAGGTGGGTTGTAATTCAATGCATTTCATTCATTTCCTTTCTCTCAAGTTCTCTGGTTTTAGCCGTCAGGAGTTCCCTTGGTTAGCCCCTGAGTTCCTTCGCCATATGGCCAGTTGAGTTGATTTCTTTTGTTTTAGAAGATTTTCCTTACATTTTGCACCACGAGATGCTATAAGGCTATCTGGTATGTTTTCTGTTCCATTTCTAGAATCAGCTTTTTTTTTTTTTTTCCTCCAAGGATCTCTGTCTTCTTTCACTAGAGAATGGTTTCCGAAACCACAGTCTGGGTGACCAGTGTGCTCATTGCTTTTGTGACAATATTGATTTTGATGCTCTATAAACAAAGCAAAAAATACATGTGTGCAGAGTAATATATATGTATGTACATCTCTTTCCCTCTCTCCTGTCTCTATGCATATTTATGTACACACACACATACACACACACACACAACACACACACACACACACACACACACATCCATATCTCCACATACAACCATGTGCCTCAGGACATGGGTTCATACCAGTGATTGCAATTCCAATCCATCATTCATGGGTTGCTCTAGCTTTTATTTTGCTTCTCTTAAACCCTGGCCCTAATAGTGAGAAACCTGCATCCAACCATTCACTGCTCTCTATTTCAATGGTTCAATGCCAGCACACATGTATCACAAAGTCGGTCACCTTACATTCCTATGGTGAACAACTGTCAGCCACAACACAGTGCTTATTACTACGGGTCAACTGCTGTCAACAGAACTTTTTCCTTCAGAGATTCGAAATGCAGTCTGACTCATTTGGGATTAGCATGGGTGGGGAAAGCATTAAAAAAAAAAAAAAACCTAAATGTTTTGTTTTACGTCTTTTTAACTGTGAAAGTCTATATGCTGGGAGAGATGTTTGTCACATATCTGCCATTGCTGCTATATATGATATGTGATCCAGATTCATGGTCTTGGAGAGCTGAAATTGGTAGCGTAGGACAGTAATCCCAGCTGCTCAGGAGGCTGAGACAGGAGGATCACCAGTTTAAGGCCTGCCCGGGGAACTTAATGAGACCCTGTCTCAAACAAAAACAAAAACAACAACAAAAAAACAAAACAACAAAAAAACAAAACAAACGGGGGATAAAGGCCAGTGAGTCACCTGACAGGCATGAAACCTTGAGCTCAATGCCTAGTACCACCAAAGCCAAACCAAACCAAAGCCAAACCAAAGCAAACCAAAGCAAACCAAAGCCAAACCAAACCAAACCAAACCAAACCAAAGCCAAAGCAAACCAAAGCAAACCAAAGCCAAACCAAACCAAACCAAACCAAACCAAAAGCCAAACCAAACCAAAAGCCAAATCAAACCAAAAGCCAAACCAAACCCAAAGCTAAACCAAACCAAACCAAACCAAACCAAAGCCAAAGCCAAACCAAACCAAACCAAACAAACCAAACCAAACCAAACCAACCCAAACCAAACCAAACCAAACCAAACCAAACCCAAATCTAAACCAAACCAAACCAAACCCAAATCTAAACCAAACCAAACCAAACCAAACCAAACCAAACCAAACCCAACCAAACCACAGCCCAAACCAAACCAAACCAAACCAAACCAAACCAAAGCCAAAGCTAAACCAAACCAAACCAAACCAAAGCTAAACCAAACCAAACCAAACAAAAAAACTGAGAAACGCCCCCACAAAATAATCACAAAAACTTTTATACTTCATTTATTTCATTTCCTCCTTTTTCTTGAAGCCCTAGCAACCATAATATATAATATATAATTATATATAAAAATAAATAAATTAATTAAATTAAATATAAAAACATAAGCATATAAATACATATGAATATAAGTATATAAATATAAATTATATATATAATATATATTTAGAAATGTGAGTTTATGAGGGCTGTTCTCATCCAAACTACAGCAGCGATCCCCAATTTTATAGGGACTTCAAAGCCAGCCTATGGTACAGTGAGATTCTATCTCCCAAAAAATAAAATATTAAATCAGGAAAATATTATATATAAATATTATGTATACATATATGTATGCATGCATTCTAATGAGTAGATACATTTTGCTATTGCTTTTATACCTAGCCTTAATGACATGACATTGAGAATTTTTTTTTTCATTTTTTGTATTTTATATTTTATTTTGTTGGGTAATTGCTCAGACCTTTTATTCACTTTTTTTTGGGTTGGGGGGAGAGTTTATTCAGCTTACACTTCCACATTGCTGTTTACCTCTAACTTTTTTTTCACTTTTAAATAGGGGTTTTTGTTTTCCTGATTTTATTTTTAATTTTTTGGGAGATAGAATCTCATTATAGCGTAGGCTGGCCTTGAAGTCCTGATGTAGCTGGTGATGACTATTGTAGTTTGGAGGAAATAGACCTCACAAGCTCACATTTTTAAATCCTTTGCTCCCTGTTGGTGGCTATTTGAGCAGGGAGTGTGGCCTTGTTGGGGGAGGTGTGTCACTGGGGGCAGGTTCTGATGTTCCAGAAGACTCCTTGTTAGCACTTTCTACCTCCTGTTTGTGAATCAATACGTAAGCCCTCATCGTGCACCAACCCTCAATAAAACGTAAGTCCAACTAAACACTTTCTTTTATCAATTGCCTTGGTTGTGTTGTTTTGACATGCAAATAAAAAAATAAGGCAATGACACTAACTCTTAATCTTCCTGTCTCTACCTCCTGAGGGCTGGGATTACAGATACACATCACCACTGCAAGTCTTAATCTTTTTTATTAATAACAGTTAAGGGTCTGTGGTGTACCTGGCTCTGTGTTTGTTCTCCCTCCTCCTCGTCTTCTTTCTTTGATATTAGGCTGCCATGCAAGCTACACACCCAACCCTGAAGTGATTTTCCTAGTAGTGTCTTTCACTGAGAAGTTTAATAAGACCATATAAAAGTTCTGCTTCGTTCAATTAACTTTGTGCGTTATATGAAAGCTCATCATCAGACTAGAAATTTTCTAGATCTTCTCTTAGAAAGTTTTATCTAGACCTTTTGGAACGATGATGTGAAAAATCACAATTCTACCTCAAAGGAGACAAAAGATAGTTTTTTTAGGATCCAAAGACTAATGGCCGGGGCTTAGGAGTGCAGATTTAGGGTTACCCCAATATCTTTGTGCTGATGGGCTAACAGCTTTTTATGAAGTTATATAGTAGCAAGGAAAGTAATATTTGAAAATGTGATTCAATCATGTTCAATTAAGCATCGCTGGGTGGTTAGAGCAAAGCAAGAAACCTCTGCTGCAGGCCTCAGGTGCTATCTGATGACAATCCTAGTGGTCTGATGGCACCCAGAAGGTTTCTCGTGTCAGTCACCGGATGTTAGTGAGCTTTCATAGTCCACCCGCTTGGCACACCTGGAAGAGGGAATCTTAACTGAGGAAGTCTCCATTAGATTAGTCTAGGGGGTATTTTCTTCTTTCTCTTCTTTGATTGATTGTTTGATTTATTATTAATCTAATTCTTCTTTGAGACAGGGTTTCTCTGTATATCCCTGTTTTTTTTTTTCCTGGACCTTGCTTCGTAGACCAGGCTGGTCTTGAACTCAGAGATCAGTGTATCTCTGCCTCTGGATTGCTGTGATTAAAGATGTGTGTGTAACCATGCCTGGCTTAAAAGGTTTGTACAATACATTTTAATCATATTCTTTCTCCTTCTTCAAGTCCTCCCAAGACAGGAACTCACGGTAAGTTCATGATTTTCCTTTTAAAATAGCAAAACAAAATAAAACGCAAAAGACAAACAAACAAACACCCTAAACAACAACGAAAGACCAAACCAAACCAAAGCAAAGCAAACCCAGCCGGTTTGGTTTCCCTCTCTAGGCAGGTATCAATTTCAAATAGCTTCTTGGTTGCTGGTGGGACTTAGTATCCCTTGCCTTTCCCTGTTGTTCACGATGCCACAGTCTCTGTTAGTTCTTATGCACGTCAGTCAGTCTTGCGTGAGACGCACTTTTTTTGATGTGGGATCTGTGTCACTCACCCCTCATCAGAGAAGAACCGCCTTGCAACAGGTGGTACTTAACACAGACACCCACACTGGACAATACGTAGAGCGTGTGAGACAAGTGTTGGAGCACTTAGCTTGCAAGATCTTTTATCAACCCCTCTGTGAGGTTCAGGAGCTATTCAAAAGAGGGAGCAGAAAGACAGTCAGAGCTGATAGATGACCCCAAACGGGTATTTTCTTAACTGCTAATTGATGTAGGAGAGCCCGGTCCACGGTGGGTGGGGACACCCTTGGGAAGGCAGTCTTGGATTATAAGGAAGGAGGCTAAGGAAGCCAGAGGGAGCTGGCCAATATTAGCCTTTTCTGTGGTTTCTGATCCAGTTCTGCCCCAGGTTCCTTGCCGAGTTCCTGTCCTGACTTCCTTAGTGGACTGTGGTGTAGCAGTGCCATACAAACCCTTTCTTCCCCCAGGGTTGGTTTGGCCAGGGTTTTGTCACCCGGACAGAGCAGCTAAGTAGAACAGCTATGAGAATAACCACCGATATTATGGTAGCAGTTTGAACAGGCTAAGTAAGATACGTTGTTGTAGGGTCAAGTGTTCCATAAACTTGATCAAACAGACGACAGTGCTGTTCAGGTTGACCGTTTCCTTATTTATTTTTGGGTTGCCCAAGCTCTCAGTTATTGAGGAATAGATTTCTCCAATGGTAGGATTTATTTTGGGGGTAAGTTCTATAAGTTTTTGTCTCGCATATCTCAATGCTGAATTGTTTGCTAGGTTTATAGGTGTCAAGCTTAGGATGTTCTGTCCTCTGGAAATTTTAACTTCCTTATCACTGTGAACTGTCTTCTTGCCATTTCCCTTGCTCCAAGGTGTAAGATTAACATAGCCACATCAGCTTTCTCTTCAGAGACGTCTTCCCAGCACGTATTTTCGTCTTATAGCTTAACCGGGGTTATAGTTATAGTCAAAGCAAACTTTCTGTAGGCAACATTAATTTTTGTGTTTTTTTAAAAAAGATTTATTATATATGATTACGCCGTCGCTGTCCTCAGACACACCAGAAGAGGGCATCGGATCCCATCACAGATGGTTGTGAGCCACCATGTGGTTGCTGGGATTTGAACTCAGGACCTCTGGAAGAGCAGCCAGTGCTCCTAACCCCTGAGCCATCTCTCCAGCCCGCATTTTTGCATTTTTATATGAGCTTTTAAAATTTGTATATTTAAATCAGCATTCACGGTAGTGGGTTGCTGATGGGGTTGCGTTTGTACCTGTGACATCACTTCTATTTATCTCGTTTTTCTTCCCTCCTGCCCTTCCTGATTTTCACCGAATTTTTGTATGATGCGTGTAGTATTTTCGATGTTTAATTCTACCACCATCTTAGCACATTCCTAATTCCTATCCCAAATAAAACTATCTCACGTCATACAAAGCACAGGTGCTCTTCATTAAAGTATTTCCCTCCTTTCCCTGATGACATCACTGTGATTTCTTTCCCTTATGCATAAACAAAAGCACACAGTGATAAGAATTAATTAACAGTTATCATTTAGGTAAATTAAAATAAACACAGCAAAAAGATTTTCTTTGTATTTATGCCTCTCCTGCCTTCAGTCTTCATGTAGATCCAGGTTCCCCTTCTTTTTATCTTGTAATTAAAAATTTTTTTTATTTTGTAAAGGTTAGTGTTTCAGTACATTTTTGAGAGCTCCCACGTGAAACTGTATTTGCTTTATTTCCACCCCTTCTTCCTCCCTTCCAACCCCTCCAGTGTCCTCTCTTCTCCCTCTTGAGGTCATCTGATCCCTTCTTTAAAGACTGTCGTTCAGTGTATTTGTATCTATGTGTGTATAAATACACCATGCTGGGTGCCTGTACTATGCTCCTGTGTACACGTGTTTAGGGCTGACCCCTTGGGCCTGGGAAACTATTGGGGTTGTCTTTCTTTCTTACACAGGGCAGGTCTGATCATGAATTGCATTTTGATTCATCTTAAAGTCTTCATTTGTCCCTCTTTTTTAAATTTTTTTTTTTCGGAGCTGAGGACCGAACCCAGGGCCTTGTGCTTGCTAGGCAAGCGCTCTACCAGTGAGCTAAATCCCCAACCCCATTTTTAAAGGAAAAAAATCTGTGGGCACATTATTCTAGGATAATGCTTTTGTTTCCTTCTTTCTTTCAACACAAGCACCTCACTTCTCTCTTTTGGCTGCAGTGGCCTTTTATGTAATTCTTACCCCTTTCCTCTAGAGGTAAATTGTGTCTCTTTCTTTGCCCCCTCAACCCCCATAAGATTGCCTCTTTTAAAATTGTTGTTTAGTTTGCGTAGGGACTGCCAGGTGTCCATGCGATGGGAGATGTGATGCGCTAGCCACTGACTTCTGTTACATTGTTGGCCATTGTTACTTCTGTTGTTGCTTCCCCTCCCTTCTCTCAGGTTCTCTGGGATACCCCATAGTTTTAAAACACCTTGCAGCTTTTGCTAAGCTGTTCATTTTTGAACCATTTTTCTTTGTATTTCAATATTGGGGATTTCTACCGATGGACTTAAGCTCATCTGTTTTTTTTTTTTTTTTTTTTTTTTTTTTTTTTTTTTTTTTCATTGATTCTCATTGTTCTTCTGCGGTGCCTATCAAAGGCGGTCTCCATTGCTGATGTGTAACCACATTCCTGGCTTTACTTCTGGCTACTTAACAACAACAACCAAAAGGTTTCCATTTCTTTGCTCGCTTTACCTACCTGAGGTCGAGTTTGCTCACACTTTGCACTGGAACCCTTAGCAGATCAATTGAAATTGTTTCATTTATTCTGTCAAATAATTCTCCAATCTGTATCATGTCTTTAAAAAAAGTCTTTCATTTTTCTTTACTCTGCTCTGAATTTACTTGTGAGCCATAGTTTTTGTTTCTTCTGGAATTTTTTCTCTGTTTGTACCTCTCCTGGCTTAGGAATATTTCCTTCCTTTTGAATGAGGATAATTTCAACATGACAGAGTTCTTTAACCCAGCCACAAGTCTGACAGGAGGGTGGCCCATCTTAGATGCTATGCTTAACTCGATGTGACTGACTACCAGAGAGTCTACAGGTAAATCCTTAATTTCTGCAGTGTGTTTTCTAAGCATGTGTCACAAAATGTTTCTATTCTTTTGGGAGTCACTGGCACGGTGGGGCCCCACGGTTTATCCTGGGCTCCCGACTGGCTCCCACCATCACAGTGGAACAGCGTGTATGTCTCTCGCCTTCAGACAGGTGGTAACTTTTTGAATATCCATACCTTTGGTAGTGTGTGTGTGTGTGTGGGGGGGAGCTCTTAGAGTGAACAGGAAAATGTTGATATGCATGATTTTGTATGGTTTCCTGGTTCTAGTAAATAACCATTTCCACAGATTACCTCAGGCTGCTCCAGCCCAGGCCATGGCTGCTGTTGAGTGATAATTGCCAGAGTAGTGCCTTTCACCTGAAACCAGGGTGACACCGACTCGGACCTGCTTGTCTCACGTGCTCAGTAACTTCAAAGATTCTAAGCTGTCTAGTTTCCTTTTGCTTACTTTTAAAATTAAACCATTTTAACATCTCCAGCAATTTCTCCTTCAGGAAATGCTCACCCCACACGATCTAATGTTCTAATGTCCTCAGGGTAGCTGAAGGGACTGGAAAATGCGGGTGCCATCTCATGACAAAAGGAGTCCTAGTCTTTTATGGGGCCCAAGCTGTGATCTCTGTAACCATCTGTTAGCTCCTACCCCTCAGGTGAGAGAAGTCAGAGGCTCTTGGCTTGGGGTGGGCGGTTTGCTCTTGTATGGGATGAAGCGTTGGCAAAGTACTTTTCCTAGAGAGCAGTTCTTGGTTTAGAGAACACCTTTTCACTTAAAGTTTGAATTTAAATGAAATTTAAAGTTACTGTGCAAAATGATTTTTTAAAAATATGTCATTTCACATTTTGCCCGCCCTTTACCTTTCCTCTGTCTCCCCTGCTACACTGGCCCCCTTCCTGAGGCAGTGGTGAAGGCTTTGCCATATTTCAAAATGGTGACTTTCTCCTTCCACCCCGTAGCCAGGAGGGGTTCTTTCTTTGCTCTTCCCTGTGAGAATCTGGTGGCATTCCTGGAAGTGAAACCCATAAAAGTGTGGTGACCGGAGTACAACAGAGTCTCCCAGGAGTCGCTCACTCTCCAGAGAGCTGACATTCAACCTCCCCAAATCTCACCAAATTGCTTTTTCAATGTTTGTTCTAGCTTGTGACTCTGGAGAGTTCTGCTGCAGGCAAGCCAGGCTTGGCTCTTTGTCCTCATTTGTGAAGATTTAGACTGAGAGAGAAAGAGGGAGGAAGGAGGAGGAGGAGGAGGAGAAAGAGAGAGAGAGAGGAGAGAGAGAGAGAGAGAGAGAGAGGAGGGGAGGGATGGGGAGGGGGGAAGGAAGAGGAGGAAAGAGAGAGGGGGGAGAGAGAGGAGAGAGAGAGGAGAGAGAGACAGAGAGAGGGGAGAGAGAGAAGGGAGAGAGAGAGGAGAGAGAGAGACAGAGAGAGAGGAGAGAGACAGAGAGAGAGAGAGAGAGAGAGAGAAGAGAGAGAGAGAGAGAGAGAGAGAGGGAGAGAGAGAGAGAGAGAGAGAAAGAGAGAGAGGAGAGAGAGAGAGGAGAGAGAGAGAGAGAGAGAGAGAGAGGGGAGAGAGAGAGAAAGAGAGAGAGAGAGAGAGGAGGGGGAGGGGGAAGGGGAGGAAGAGGGAGGGGGAGAGAGGGAGAGACAGCTTCAGGGGTACAGAAAGACTTCTATTTCAAAATAAATTTTATCAGAAATTTGAATAATAAATTTAATGGCCTTAAATATATTTTGTTTTGAAAAAACAAGGTCCTGACAGAATAAATCGAAGTTGAAATGCAAGTCATTAACACGGTAAAAAAAAAACCTCTAATAACTCATAAAATAGACAAAAATGTCCGTACCATTCATCTGTCGAGGATCTGAGTAACCAGCCATTTACACGAAGGAAATCTTTTGTTTCGGCCCAACTTTAGGTATACTTATTCCCAATGGCAGTCATGTCATTGCCAACGTGGCATGAAAAGTAAAAATTTGTGTTTCCCTTTGCTCCTACACGAGGAACTGAATACATCTAGCATGTATTATAAAAACACGAGGCAGGAGAACAATTGTGCTTTTCAAAAGGAAATTGCTGTCTGCCATATTCTGCCCAATGAGACAGGATTTGACTACATGAAGTAAGTTAAAATGGAAAGTACGCTCTGATCGACAGGCCCATCGAATAGGCCAGGGCTGGAGCTGTGATTCTCAGTTGGTCCCCTAGTGGCTAGGCAAGCACGGTGCCCTTGGCTGAAGTGAGAACAGAGCTCACATCCTGGTCACCCTCGCTCAGGAATTCCCATGGGCAGCTAGGAAGCTGGAAGAAAACCGTGGAACACGAAAGGACACGTTAGCATGTAGAGGCAGCCGTCTGCCCATCTGCACAGGAAAGGTCACAAGGAAGACATTTGCAACGAGGAGCAGCAAGTTCCAACCAGTCTTCAGATCTGTACCTGTCAAACGGAGGTTGACACCTGTGACAGGTACATTCTTCTTTCCCACACGTCTTGTGCAAAATCAGACACGCTCACAACAGCATGGCAGCCGAGGGTCAAGGGTTTTGGCTTTCAGCATGGAAGACGCTCAGAGATGCGGGATGGAAAGTCCCCTGGAGTCACCTTTGCAGGTGTGCACCGTGCAGGAGATCCAGACCAGCAGGGGGGGCTGCTGTGCAGAATTGTCAGACAACAGGCTGGAGCGGTCATGCGTGTCAATGCGACGCTCAGCGTCACTCTCTGATCTGGCCACACAGGTGCCTGTTACTGGACGGCCAGCAAGTGCCCCATGTTGCTGCTCCTGGAGAGTTAAGTTTTCCTGTAGGGTTGGGGCTGGAGACTTTCTGATATTAGATCGTTTCTTCGGGTTTAGGATTGCTCAGAAAGGAGAGCACAGGAGAAAACAGAACTTCTAGAGTTTCTTAAACCAGATGGTAGGTAAGCACCCAGGATCGCTTTAGGCAACCCAAGATCCACACAGGGCTTCCCCAGGACCATAGGCTGTTCCCAGAGGAGGGGAAGGTAATTTTGCTTTTACGTGTGCAGTTAACATGCCTTATATTTAATCTCCATAGGCATGGTTTTTCTTCTGGGGCAAGCTTTTTAGGGACTCAGGAACATTTTCTTGTGACTTCTCTTGAGAGTGAGAGCAGGTGTGAGATGTTTGTAGGGGAGAATGTGGCTTGAGGCTTCTGAAATGGAGATGCCACCTTAGCAGAGAGCCCAGAATTTGGGAGAAGCACTGCAGCAGCTCTCCCCGAGCTCCTCAGGATGATGAGAGACGATTCATGGCCTCTTTGTGATTCTAAGGACGCTAGGCAGGGTGTGGCTAGTTTATATATATATGGAGAGAGAGAGAGAGAGAGAGAGAGAGAGAGAGAGAGAGAATAGTGCATCTGATAAAAACAACTTACCTTCTTTTCTGTGGTGGTTTAAATGAGAATCTCCCCAAAGACTCACATATTTGAGTACTTGATCCCCGAGTTGGTGGAACTGCACGGGAAGGATTAGGAGGTGTGGCCTTGTTGAAGGAAGTATCAGTGTGAGAGGGCTTTGAGCTTCAAAAGACTTTTGCCGTTCCTAATATCTCTCTTCCTGACTTGCAGTTGTGTCTCAAGATATGAGCTCTTAGCTGTAACTTTAATGATTTCAAACCTTCATTTTAATGATGGTTCTTAGATGCCTTTTGACCTCCTTTTGGCCCACTACCCACCAGAGGTTTTTGAAAAGAAAGGATATAGGGGAAGTGGGCCTGTTTAGAAAGGTTTTTTGGAGCAACTCCCGTCTACGTTGTCTGACATCGGCAGTCTGGCTCACAGGTCAGCAGGCAGTGGTAGATCCATCCATTTGCAAGCACTTCACAGAGACACCAGCAGTCCAGTTAGGTAGAGTCCGGTTAGCAACAGTGATGATGTGACCTGGCAGAGACAGCCAGGCCACAGCCTTGGCTCAAGTCAGCAGGAGGGACCAACAGGAGCACCAGGAGATGTTCTCAGTTGTGGCTTTCTCAGGGAAGTGAAGATCAGTGAAGATCAGCGAAGAGGAGAGATACCCACAAGGGTTCCATGGCTAGCTGTACCAGCAAGCCAAGCTCTCTTTCTGTCACTCCGTGGAGTCCTGTTTATACCCATTAAACATCACATATCCTCCGCATGAGCACGGGTTTTGCTCAGCACATGCATTTCATTGGCCCAAGTCTGAGGAAGTGGCCAGAAACCACAGCACACCACCAGTTTTTTGGTGTGTTTTAGTTTATGGAGTCCTTACAAACGCAGCCCAATATGCTATGTAAGGTGGACCAATACATGCGTGCTGTTAGCCAAGAGTCCTTCATCACGTGCCCTTTCATGTGCATGTTTTAGCAGAACAGCCTCTCTCCTGTGTCTGCTTCAGTTCCTCACGAGACGGCCTTAACCTTTCACACCTGCGTCCACTTTAACGAACCAGTCCTTTGCTTGCCCCAGCAAAACACCATCCAACCGACTTTCCAAAGAACCCTCGAGTTTCTACTTCACTCAGCTATTGCTCCAGGGCCACGCCTACCTGCCTGCCTGCCTTATTCTCTGAAACTAGGAGCCCAAATTAAGACCTTTCTTTTCTAAGAACTTAAGAACGCCTTGGTTATGGTAACTTATCACAGCAATGGGAAAGTAACTAAGATACTTTCTTTCCCTTCCTTGCTTCTTCTTTCTCTCCTCTTTCCCTTTCTCTTTCTCCTCACTCTCTTTTATTTCTCTCCCACTCTCCTGCCCTCCTTCCCTGTCTCTTCCTATTTTCTTTCTTCTCCCCCACCCCTCTCTTTCTCTTTCAGATCACGGTGAGAAAGTTCAGATTCCTAGATCTGGGGCCTTTCACTGAAGCATCTTTTCTGTTTCTCGCCCGTGTGCTCTCTGGGTTTCTACAGAGTGTGGGGAGAGAGCTTCTGTACTTTCCGGAAGAATACTAGTGAAAGCGCAAAACTGATGGAGGAGCTTCCCCGTTGAAGAGGGAACCCAGCGCACAGGCTTCAAGACACAGGCAGAGCCAATCCAAATTTTTGTAGACTCAGAGCAAAGGCCAAAGAACCCAAAGAACTCAAATTATGACGGCCTTAAAAATGGGGCGTGGTAAGGCCCTACTAACAGGGAAAACTAAGTCTATGACACTGACTTTGGCCTCGCGTCTGGGGCCGCCGCTTCTTCTGTGAACCTTACTGGACCACTGATCTCGCGTCGTCCCCAGCTTCCTCCTAGGTAAGATGAGAAGGCCAGTGTGCACATGGCTGTTACTCACATTAAATCAACCATGTGCTCGGTAGCCGGGCGCTCGCCTTTTCATCCCCCCCGGCCTTTTGTGTGAGGCAGGGCTACGTCTGTTGGAAATGCCCCGGGTTTTCAAATCTCTGGGAAGACATGGATGCTCATGCCTCTTTGGAAACAATTCTGGCACCCTGGGGACTTGTCCGGAAATTCTGCTCATGTTCGAGCCTGTTTAAGGGGCTTTCACTTTCATCTTCGGAAGCCAAATGCCAGTGGCTGCTTTTAATGAAACCAAATCCTTCTTCAATCTGTGTGATTTGGGGATTTGCTTCCCCAGCCTGGGCAGAGATCGGATACATTCTGTTTTCTTTATTTTCCAAGTGACCCCGGAACACTTTGTGAGTCTAAAACTGACCTATTGTGAGGAACAAAATAAACTCTTCTGTCGCAGCCTTTTTTTCTTTTTTTCTGAACATATCGGGGAATGAGCTGTCTCTGTGCACCTCTCATCAACCTTGTGGGCTCCAGAGCAGTAACAACAGCTAACGCAACCCTGCGCCTCTACGTTCTGCGAAGTCTGTGCCTTGCGTCCTTCACATGGTAAAGTCCACTTTGCAACAAAAGCATTTCAGGAGCCATGCGGAAGGAATAGGTGAAATCCCAGGAAAACCAAAACCAAAATCACTTGAAGCCAATACCAGCACGCTTTGGGCTTCCACGGACCATGTACCGGGTTCCTGTTTCTCTCGGATAGATGATAGTAACCTTTCCAAAATGGAGCAGCAGGTTAGCACACGATTGCTTGGTTCGGCATTTTTATCTGGAGTTGTTTTGGGCAGGGGGAGCTTTATAATAGAGATGCAGTCAAGTCTGTATTGCATCCAACTTTCAATGCTTCTCCTTGCTTCCCCGACTTTTCTCTTTGGGCTTCTCCAATTGAGAGGTGTCTTGTCAGCCTTAAGAAGGGGCTAGCAGTCTGGGATCTCCCTAGAACTGTCTCCTGTGTTCCAGTTTTCCCATCAGTTATCTGGGCCCTACTTCATGTAGAACTTGTGTATACTATGTGTGGCATTTTCTTGTATGTCGCCACTGTTAGCCAAGGACCTAGCAGGCAGACAGTCATGGCCAAGACTATAGTCTGGGTTTGAACCTGGCCCTTCCAACTCCTAGGTGTGAGCTTTAGGTATAATTCTCTGTAGCTTGTCTTGTTGTTTTCGTTTATAAGATGAGAAGAGTGAATATATCTACTCACAGGGTTCTTCCCAAGACTGATTGAAGTAATCATATGAGAACTTAGCACCCTGCTGCCGCAGCGGAAACACTTAGTATAAGACCCATTGCCACCTCTATGCCATGTTGATTTGTTCAGATTAACGAATTATTGGTTTTATTCTGGGAGGGTAAACGTTCAAAATCACCAATCCAATGGCTCAAAGATTGACAAAACCAAAAAATTCTGTTTTCCCTGTTCTCCGACATGGGTTTTATTTGTGGCCACATCTCCTGGGCAGAAAATTCATTCCAAACTATTGTGTACAGCAGATGCTGGTGCCACCCTCCAGACTCTGTGACTATCCTTCCTTCCCAGCTTCCACTCCTCTCTGTGTCTGCTGGACATACATTTCACCGACCCACAAGCCTCAGTTCCAGCCTCTCCTGGAAAGCTCTCTGGACGGTTCCAGCTCACCACTGCCATTCCTTCCTTTGAGCCACCATAACTGAGCTCTCACTTGTCTGCTGCTGTCTGAGCTTCCTATACATCCATGAGAGTAAATCGCACAAGCGTCTTCAGCCATGTGCGTCCACCCACCTCCACTCATCTTCTCTACTCAGACCTTCTCCTCCACATTCTTTACCTTTGACATCTTCCTCACCTACTTCCAGGGAAGACAGAAGACATCAGTGCACCCCTCCGCTCTACCTTCCTTTCGGGATCAGGAACACGGATCACATGGTGTAAGGGAAGGTGACAAGGCTGTGGTCCTGACAAGGACAAGCCTAGCTCTTCACTCCACATCTCAGCTCACTGGCCTTCCTGTGAACTGTACTGGATCATTAGTCTTTGCCTATGGGCCATTTTCATTCTCATATGAGGATTCTCTTGGGTATTACTTAGCGCTTAAAATAACAGCTGTTGCTTGAGGCAACGTCTTCCCCCAACTTCTCTGCTTGCTTTCTTTGCAAATCAAGAAGAATCCATGTATAATGATTGTGTTACTTCTGATATTCTCCATCCACCTCGACTGGGTTCCAACCTATTAAACTCAAGCTGCTCTTTGCAACTTGGCCACTTAATCTCTGTTGTGTCTCTGCCCTCATCCCACAGAACTCCTTGCTTTGGCTATGTCTTTCTTTTGGACACCTTCAGGGGCACCTCACCCTCCAGGTTTTTGTCTTTCCTCATGGCTGTTGTCTACTTTTACTAAAATGTTTTCTGACTTTTCTTTCTCTGATGGTGTATTAGTCAGGGTTCCTGAGAGAAAATTATATATATATATGTGTGTGTGTGTAGTGTGTGTGTGTGTGTGTGTGTGTGTGTGTGTGTGTGAATGATAGCAAATTGCATCTTCAGCAATGTGCCCATCCAACTCCATATATTAAAAAGAGATTGAATTATGGAAAATACTACAGAACCACAACTGGACTGTTTTATAAGAAAGAACTGGACAGAGCTAGGAAACTTATGATTGAAAAACCTTGAAGCAGAAGATGCCCTGACTATGAAGCCTTGTCTTTGAATTCCCAGCTTCCAGCACCCCTGGTAAGACACCTCTGTCGTGAGATCAGAACATTTATCCAGACGTGATACCACATGCTTACGTATTCTCAGCTGCTGCCTTCCCTGTGGGTAGGGTGCTCTTTTGCATCAGCCTGATGACTTTGGCATAGTGTGCTTCCTTTTGGTGATAGACTTGTCCTTTGGATGCACACAAAACTAGACTTGTGAGCCTTGGTGATGATGGGTCTTTGGTAAATTCACCAGAGAACAAAGGCCACTTAGGAAACTCTTAAGAAATAAACTACCAACGTCTGTGGGGGCTGCATCTTGTCGTTATATCTACATTTGCTAATCCTTAAACTCACTCATTTACTGAGCAGAATTTGAACCCTACTGTGCACTAATTCTTTCTTAGGTCTTGGGATATGGCTATAAGCTCTGACAAGGTCTTCGTTACTTTAGAATATAGAGTCTAGAGGAAAGATCATGTATATAAGTGGAGTTAGGGAATGTGATAATTTCAGAATGCGCTAGGGCCTATTAAATAATGAGCTGGACCCTGCTGATGGGGACCAGGCGTGAAACAACATCAGCTTTGAGAGCCCAGGAATGCATCTGGAAGTGGTCAGTTTGGACTTAACTTTGAATGGGAACATAGGGAAGATGCCATGGGTAGCCCATAGGGAGGAATGTTACCTCTCTTTCTCTGAATGAGAATGCCAAGTTTTGGTGGAAGAGTGGGCACAAGGGATGATGGTACTTGTGCCCACAACGTGCACTTTTGCTCTAGCTGAGTCGTCGTTAGTTAGGGAAACATCGTACTTTCATTTGATGAACTCTTAGTCCCCTTACTTTCGAATACGACTGTATTTTGAACTACAGTCTTTGAGGGGCCAAAGTAAAATGGTATCATTAGGATGAGTCCTGATCCAAATGACTGGTGTCGCTATAGGAAGATACGAGGACACAGAGTTACACTGGGGGAGGGGGATCGTGTGGGAACAAAAGAGAAGATGGCCATGCAAAACCCAAAGGGAAAGGCCTCATAGGAAAGCACCTTTACCTAACCCTTCTTCAAGGTCTCCATTTAGAGCTGTGAGGAAGTAGGTTTCTGTTGTTTAAGCCACCCGGATTGTGGCATTTTGCTATAGTAGTGTGCAATGGCTGATTTTAACCTTCAACTGAAGTGGAAGATTGACTCTAAGCATGGGTGGCACCACCCCTAGTCTGGTACCCTGAGCTGAATGAGAAGGAGAAGGGACCCAGGCACCGGAACTCATTCTCTGGCTTCACTATTTAATAGGCCCCACCACATTCTGAAAGATACCGCATTACAGATACAACTTGACCAGCTTCCCTGTGCTCTCCTGCCAGGTTTGGCCTTTCTACCACACCTTCCCTTATCTACCCTGAGCTGTAATAAACCGGCTTCCTTTAATAGCCTTTAGAAGCATCGGAAAGTTAGCTGATGCCTAAAGTGAGGAAAACAAAGCACCATCAAAGGAGGAAATTACTTTCAGCTGAAGCAGTCTTGGAGAACCAGAATCAAATGGCCAGCCTAGGCTGAGGTTCATCATTCTGTCTCATCTGTGACACTGCACCCTTCTCTTTCTCAAACAACTGTGGGGCACGGCTTTGTGGACATGGAGTGTCTGAGGCAGCTGCCACCTCTGCTTACCAGTCTCCTTCCCAGGATTTGAACCGCAGACCTACCCAGTACAGGTGAGTCAGTTTACTGACAAGCATTTTCCCCTGCATGCCCAGACCGTCAGTGTATAATTAGCTGTGAGTTACGATATGATGATGGTGATGTGAGGTGCTCAAGGGCCTCTGGAATTTTAGGCCAATAAAAGTATAACTTATTATTATCATCATCATTATTACAATCAGGTGCAGATACTTAAATAAAAAAAAAACACGCATCTCACACTAAAGCAATGACACTTGATCACAAAAGTATTTAAAAATCTTTATTTTTTTCACTTTAGAAATCTGGTAATTGAGTATTATCATGATAATTTAAAAAAAAAATCTTAGGAATCCAGGCGTAAGCTACATGGAGGGACCATGTCCTTTTCCTTTTCAACTGTCCACATTCTCGATGGCGCCCAGTGTGTGTTCATGAGGATGGGGCTTTTCCACGACATGTTGGAGACAGGACACTTGGGATGTCTTTTGGGAAACAGGAAATCATCTATAAAATATAATCTGCCTCTATTGGCACACCTACCAACAGTGAGCAACCTTCAGAAGATGTGGCGTTGGGCTATGGCCTCTGCACCTGGAGAGCGTGCTGCATGAGTAAGGCAATCTTTAGTACTTAGGAAAGGCAGTAAAATTTGAAGGCAATTTGAAGGGTGTGTGCAGGCAAGCAGGTGGGGCAGACGTAAGTAGCCATGAAACTGGCTAACGCTGAGGCCCTCAGTAAGAACTACCTGAGACAATGGCCCTTTGTCTTTCCTGCCCCCAGTCTCTCCTCTCCCTTGCTTTTCTCTCCTGTCCTTCCTTCTCTTTCTCTTGTCTTCTCTTTCACTCTACCTGAGTTGCAAGGGTATAGAAGACATTAGAGGTAAAATATGTCTGTCAGCACCATTCAACCTGGACCCCTCCCCCAGGACAAGGAAACAGAACTGATGGGCTAATGTATGAAAAAAAAAAGACCTTACTTCTTCCTTTCCTCTTTTCTTTAGTCCTACTGGGTTTTGCTCACAAGCCAAAGAAGGAGTAGAATAAAGCAGATTTCAGAGGGCTCTTTCACAGCTTAAAGCAAATTCTGAGGAAATATGGTAATTCTGAGAAGCCTTAATTAATATCTGACTAGTGGATTCAGTACCCGGGGACTTGTGGAGAGGGTGAAGCAGAAACAGAGCAGTTCTGTCATAAAAGGCCAGAGGGCTGGAAAGCTAGTGCAGGTGGAGGAAGGGGGGAAGGGGGGAGAAAGAGAAAGAGAGAGACTGAGAGAGAGAGAGAGACTGAGAGAGAGAGAGACAGAGAGAGAGACAGAGAGAGACAGAGAGAGAGACACGGAGAGAGACAGACACATGGAGAGAGACAGAGAGACAGAGAGAGACAGAGAGACAAAGAGAGGCAGAGACAGACAGAGAGAAACAGAGACAGAGACAGACACATGGAGAGAGGCAGACAGAGACAGAGACAAAGAAGGAGAGAGACTCGGTCCGCAAACAGAAGGGCTCATGGGATACCCTGGCAGCTTAGGTTTCAGCTCTGTTGCTGGCCACTGTCCTGGAGTCGTCCCCACCATGCCTGTTGTCGTTGGCCTTAAGTGTTGCCTTCTTGTTTGCCGAGACCACACCGAGGGCACCTGCAGAAGAGAAGCCCAAGGTTTTGTCCCTAAGAGCCAGCGGAGTTACTGGGCTTTTACTTCTAGCCTCTTTGCTCCTTGGAAACCTCTCCTGGCTTGGTGGTCCTTCCTCCTTGGAAGCCTTCCTGCCAGATTCTGTCCTTCCCAGGAGATGTTCTCACCTAGGAGTTTCTTCCCTGTCAGCTCACCAGGCCTCCCTGAGCATCTTGTTCCCAGCTGTGGCCTTATTTAGACCTCCAGGTTACTTGGTTATGTCCTAAGTATCACGGGGCAGGAGTAGTGTAGAAACTACAAGAATGGAGGAAAATGATCAAGACAAGGTAAAGCTTAGAAACCTGGATCTCTTAGCTAGAGGGTGCCTGCCTGTAAGCCCAACACTTGTAAGTTGATGGTGGGAGGGAAGTCACCCACAGCTTGGTGGCAAGTTTGAAGCTGACCTGGACTATGCAAGTCCTGGAGGAGCCTAAGACCAAGCAGCTTGTGGGCATGGGGAGGGCTGTGTTTTCAGAGAAGGAAACAACACGGGTGTCAAGTCAGACAGCAGCAGACTATAAAGGCTCTCAGTGCTGATTTAAAGCATTTGGGCTGTGTGTGTGGGGGTGGGGTATATCAAACACTTCCTCCATAATGGTTGGATTTAAAACTCCTGATTTTGTGCCATGATGCAGGTTTTTATCTCACTTGCAAACTCATTCTTGGTGCACTTGACTTTTCTTAAATATGTTTCTTTTAATGTATTCACACACATACACACACACACACACACACACACACACACACACACGGACTTTAGGATCCTAAGAAGAAGAACCTATCGTGGAAAAATGGACTTTATTAAATTAAGCGCCGTGTAACTGATTCCACTTAGTTTCTCAGCAAGTGGAAGGAGATGTTCTTCTAATTATTGGATTAAAAATCCGTACAGAAACAAGTGGTCAAAGCCAAAATATTAGCTGTGGGTGGTAATGACATGGCACTGTGCAGTGTCTAAGCTTTTCCAAGTGGCATGATAAGGACTTTTCAACCTCACGCGGAGTGGGACCCACACTTCTGACTCCCCTCAGTGCCGCAGAACGGGAAGGAGGGAGGTGTTTAGTCGAGAGCTATGGTTGAGTGGCTGTCACTGTTAGATCCTTAGCTACTCATTAATGGTGATCAGGGCTGCTCTTAAGTCCTTTGCTTCATTGTGTGTGATCACAGAGAGGGAGCTTATCTCTCTCAATGTTCCTAACTGTGGAATGGACATCATGGTATCCAGCATATAGACCTCCTCATTGAAATTTTCAAGGGGTTGGGGATTTAGCTCAGTGGGAGAGCGCTTGCCTAGCAAGCACAAGGCCCTGGGCTCGGTCCCCAGCTCCGAAAAAAAGAAAAGGAAAAAAAAAAAAAAGGCTGGAGAGATGGCTCAGTGGTTAAGAGCATTGACTGCTCTTCCAGAGGTCCTGAGTTCAAATCCCAGCAACCACATGGTGGCTCACAACCATCTGTAACGAGATCTGATGCACTCTTCTGGTGTGCCTGAAGACAGTGACAGTGTACTTGTCATATATAAAATGAATAAATAAAATCTTTAAAACAAAAAAGAAAATTTCAATTGGACTGTCTATGAGCAATGGTTGGTACATACTAAGTACAGATTAAAAATCCACAGGTACTAACAGAATTATAAAATACCACCGTGAGCTGTTGGATTGAAAACAGCCATAGGCCTCTTTCTAAGACAACACACACACACACACACACACACACACACACACACACACACACACACCACTACCTACATCTATAAAATGGCATCTAGACCTCTATGATTTACTCAGCATGACATCTGGCTTCCATTTGTCACACAGAGAAAATTTGTCTTCTGTCCTTCCCCTCAGCACAAAGCATCTCATCAGGCCGCCGCACTGGTGAGTCGAACTCCGTGAGTCTGCAGCTCCCTCTCAGGCCAGAGCCACTCCTCTCTTCCTTCTGAGAAGGCCTATGTGGAGTGAGGGACACAGCCATGCTGGTTAGAGTATCGGATCTGTTCAAGGTGTGCCTGTGAAACACTGGCTGCTCTTCTTTGAACAGTGACAACTGGATTTCCTTCACGAGCTCAATGGTCCTGGTAAAATAAAACTGAAGCCATGCCGGCCGGGACTTGGGACCTTCAGATCCCCTGGGATTAGTAGTAGGAGTATCAGGGTTCATAACACTGCTATCTAGGACCCCAATTATGTTCCTGCATCCTTTCTAAGGAACTGTAGGTCAGATGGAAGCTATGCAGAGGGCTGAAGTCTGTGACTCAGGGCTTTCTTGTCCTGAAACTCATTCTCAGTAGCTCCTGCTTCTGTGGCTGTCGGTCCAGACCCTCAAGAGACTGAAGATCCAAGACAAGCTGATTTAACTGACATTCCCAACCGAGCAGTTCCCTCACTAGAGGAGACGACAGCCACTCTGATTCTATTTCCACACATCATCATTATCAAGATTCTGCATTATTTAACCTGAGCGCTGGAGATAAAAAGTGAGATCAGGCATTGATACTACCTGTCTGTGAGTGTGGTAGTAGAGAATATTCTCGTGAAAATAATCAGCGTCGACTATGCTTGTCAAGAATATCTGTGTACGTTTGTGTGGGAATCCTTGCTTCTAGAACATGCTATAACGTCACCAGAAGGACTTTTCCATGACTAAGGGGGAGGTTAGGACACATGAGTTAGAACTGACTGTGAGGGAGGGGCCCCAGGAACCCTGAAGGCAGAGGCCGGGCACCTCTCCCTGTGTGGGAGCACCGGGCAAACCCTGGATTTCCCCATTGTAAAGTGAGCTCATGAAGCCGGTGCCTGCCTGCCCACTCACCATGTGGGAGGAGTAAATGTCTTTAGGACATGAAGTCACAAGAAGCTGAGCTCAAGGAGCGTAGGCCATGCAGTGTCCACTTTGAGTCCCTAAGCACTTGGAGAGGACAGGCAAGCAGCCAGCATGCCCAAGGGTTAGGCTCTGTGTCTGCTTGGGAAAGGAACCTTTCCAGACCTCAGTTTCCTGTTCCCGAGCTGTGCAATTTCTGTGCCGTTGGAAATGCTTGCATTCGTTGCCTGATCTACACTGAGGTCATCCTTTAGGATTAGTGGGGACAGTGGGAGGAAGGAGAGGGGCTCATGAACTGATTTCAGAGTCTTTGGTCTGGGCTGATGTTCCAGCCAATTCCTTCCCTTGTGGACTCTTCATGGGGACTCAGAGGCTTCTGACCCTGTGGCAAAGACAGGTCGGGACAATATTCCTTTGGGTGACTGCCTTCCCTAAACCCCAATTTTTTATTCTGGATCTAGTCACACAGTACCTGTGGCGATTTGAATGGAAATCCCATCCCTCCGGGCAATAGGCTCTTAGGGAGGTGTGGCCTTGTTGGAGTGGGTGTGGCTTTGATGGAGGAAGTGAGTCACTAGTGGGTGGGCTTTGAGGTCCCAAATGCTCAAGCCAGGTCTGGTGGTACATTCACTTCCTGCTGCCTGTCTAGGAGGTGTACAACTCTCCGCTCTCCAGTGTGTGCCACCATGCTTCCCACTGTAACGATAATGGACTGAACCTGAAGGAAACGTCTGCTCTTTGTAAGAGTTGCCATGATTATGCCGTCTCTTCAGGGCAATGAAGCCCTAACTAGGCAGGGTGCTTACTGGTGGCCTGGATCGCGAAGCCTCTGGGCGGCAGAGCCTCCTGTGGGGTCTTGTTTTGGTTTCTAGCCTACAGGGACAGAGTGCTGACCTCATGCCATGCACAGTTGTAGCACCTTATGCGTATTAGATCACTCTCACAGATGTTTTATGAGGTGAGCAGGTTTATTACCTCTGCTGTATAAACGAGGAAACAGCCCCAGAGAAGCCGCACAGTTTTCTCCAGGACACACAGCTGCTAAGACTCAGTTTCAGATCTGCTCTTCTGGCTACAAGGCGTGTTTCTGAGCCGGGTCAGGCATGGCCAGCAAGGCAGACAGTCTGCAGGTCACCCTTCTCAGTGAAAGCACTCCAGCACCAGCTCCGGTGTTCTAGATTCTCTGAGGGAGCCTACTGCGATCCCAGAGCCTGAGGATCTTGAGTTTGAAGTGCCACTGCCACCTCCACACAGGGCAACACTGCCTTCATGGCAGGGCTTGTATTGGACCACTGCTGTCTTCCTCTGAAGAAATATTCTCACGTAGTATGTTTGCACTGGGTTCTCCAGGTGGCCGTGGGCTCGATGGCTGTGAATCCACTTATGGTTCACTTCCTCTATAAGCTCTGCTCAGGTCTGTCAGTGCCTCAGTTTGCATTTTCATAGCTATGGTCTGTTGATGTTCTGTAGAAGTGCATTTTAATGTATATGTACACATGCATACTATATATATATACATATATATATATAGTTGTGAATGTTGCAATATAACTAAGTGAAGATGGTAAAGACAACGTAAGTGTCTATGATTTATAGAACAAACCTAGTATTTTAAGTTTCCATTACTTCTAAGATATATAGTTTTCCTTATTCTGTTTATCTTTTCCCCATTTCACACAAGTTCTTCTGATAACCATGGCATTAATCATCCATTTCCACGAATCTGAAGATGTTTTCCCATGGTTCCTCCCCATTGGCTCATGTTCTTCCCGAGGTGAAGTGGGATTTGGGGCATCCCTGGTCCCACTCAGTCTTTATATAGAACTGCTGGGTGCCGAGAGCTCTTTCTTATTCTCTAGTGTTGGCTTGCAGTATGGGAGCCCTTGAGTCTCTGGGTAGATATCTTATACATGTCCCTGCTTCATTCACGGTCCCTGCAAAGACTGTCCCTTGGCCACCACTGGGCCCAGGGATGTGCATATTAGTGGACATTTAATGGTCTGTCATCACATGATGAAGGGTCATGTGAACAAGTTTAGAAACTTGGGGGCAGGGTTTTGGGTACATGAGGGGTGTAGGACAAACCAGTGGAGTTCAGTGTGTATTGTTAAACGTGGGCCCTGGTTTTTGCAGTCTCATGTGTTTATGTGTGTATATGTGCATCTGCACATGTGTGTACATGTTTGTGCACATATGTGTACATACCTGGTTTCTGTCGAGGCTGGAAGAGGATGTCCAGTCTACCGGAACAGGAGTTACAGTGAGTTCTAGGCTACTATGTGAGCGTTGGGAACCTAACCTGGGTCTCCTGCAAGAGAGCAAGTGCTTTTGACCGGTGAGCCAACTCTGTAAACAAGGCTTTATTATTTATTTGCAGGATTGCTTTGTGAGGTGAGTACGTAGGTAATTGTGCAACTGTAGGAAAGTTCTGGAAAACCCACATTGGCCCTAGGGGGTCTTCCACTTCTAGGAACCCTGTCTCTCTTGTCTGGACAGTGAATTAAATCAATCTCTAGAAATACTTATTATTTTTTAAATATTAATTCACAAGTATATGAATAGATATGACTATATCTATATCTATACTCCGTGCTCAAAGATTCATGGAGGGAGATCAGCATTATTTAAAATAGCCAGAATATCATCTCAGTGTCTTTGGCTATAGAACCTGGACTCCTCACCTTCTAAACTTGTCTTCTATGCTATCTCCCACAGATGTCTTCTATCTAGAATTGCCCTAGTCATTCATTTCTCCTCCTCTCTCCCTACCTCTTTTAACAGTTTTCTCTTCACCTGGGTTTCCATTGAGGTTGCAATGGTTAAGTAATATTTTTGATTTAATAAACACATCTGCATGTTAGTATTGGTGGACAACTCAAACTTGAAAAAGACTTTGTCTGTGTGGCTCTTGTAAGTGTGGAAAAGCTAAGGGTGAGGCTGAGTCCGGGAGGGTGTGAATGGGTGTCACCCAGGGTCTACTGTCTGTCTGTTGACCGAGTGCCAGAGGAATGTATCACCTGGTACCAGAGCAGGAGTTCAAGTTCTGAGGGGTGAGGAACCGTGTCCCTCTTAATTTCTGGGTTGATTGTCACCAGTGTGGAGCCCATGCAGACAGATTTTAAATGCTGACCCTGTATAGTTCGTCGAAGCACCAAGGCTGGTAGAGCACACTTAGCGGTGCTAGATATTTCTTAAACAGCACATGGCATAGCGTTTCTTCCCAGTAAAACAAATGTCTGACATCTCCAGTGAACATACTTCCTCCAAGTCATTACAGTATGGCCAATTCCTTATCCATTAGAATAATCTTCCCCCGTGTTATGAAGTGGTACCTCATCTCCAGTGTTCTAATTCAACCTCACATAATTCATTCTCTCTCTCTCCACACAACATCTTTCTTTTTTCCAAAGAAGAAATATTCTAGCAGAATTATTACTCGGGAAAATAAAAAAAAGATGGGTTAAAAGAAATGTATCATGCATAAAGCTTTTTGATAACTTTTATGAGTGCTCACATATAATGTAATTAAAGTAAACTCTGAGGGAATAGAAAAGTCTCAAAAAGAAATATTTATCGCGGGGCCCTGATGACTTTCATTATTACACAGAAAGCAGTACTTAGACCTTTCCGAGACGTCCGTTGATGTGAGCTCTCAGCTCTTACCTTAGCACCTTCCATACACTGTCCTCTGGCCTCTTGTCCTATGCTGCAGTTCCTGTGAAGAAGCCGGTCTAGCAAATCAGAATTAGCTTTGTCTTCAGCATCCTGGCCTCTCTGTCTTCCTTTCCCTCTGCCCTGGGGCCAGACATTGATTGTCATAGTCAGCTTCTAGGTGGGAAGCTTCTAGGTGGAGGATCGCCAAGGGATTGGCCACTAACCAATATGAAGGCAAGAACAGAGGACAAGATTAGACACCAATCTTGTTTGGGGTCAGGATTCCAGAGGACAAGATCAGACACCATCCTGTAGGAGGTCAGGGCATCTGCCTTCTTTTAAGTTTTGACTTAATGGTGAATTGTAAGATCAGCTTAATGGGTTTAAAATATTTTAAAATAATTCAAAAGGAGAAAAATGATCTGAAATTTGGCTTTAAACTTTTCTTCTGTATACAATTTTATATGCCCATGTGCATATAGGTGCACAGGCAATGCACTGGGCTGTGGTAGAAGTTTTCTTTTAGGATGTGACAAAAATTATTTAACAGTCACTACTTCTCATGCCAAGAAACAAGAGCAAGATACAAAACACAAAGTGATTTTACACACTCACACATGTGTGCATATACACACATCCCACACATACACCTGTGGCTACTGTCCTCTGAGTCACACAGATCTGACGCCCTCAGTTATTGATGAATTAAGGCCAGTTTAAAATCACATGCTCTTCTTTCTAACTCCAAGGCAATCAGGAGCCAAACATTCCCATGTTCTAGGCTGAAAGACTATAGTGGGTTGGGACTGTCTAAGGCAAGGTGGCCTGAACATCTCTCTCTGATCTCCTCAATGCCAGAAAGAACCTAGGAAAGGGAAGGACATCAGGGAAAAGGAAACCACTATTGCCCTGAAATATGAACCTGATGGACTTATTTTTTCTTGCTTTCTCATTGTCTTTCTTCCCCATGTCTGCTTTGTTACTGCAGACTTCTAAATGAGTCATCTATGAGTCCTTAAATGCTACAATTTGAGACCCTGTGAACATGGCTGGCTGAAGTTTCCAGTGTCGTAATTAATCTGATGAAGACTCTATGCCAAGAGAGGAGAAACCATGTCAAACCTGCCTTCATATGCCATGGATAAGGGCACGAAGCAAAGAGCATGAAGACAAATTGGGCTAGACATCAAGGGGAAATGCACTAACAGAACATCTGTGAGATGCTGGCAAGGCTCCCCAGGGGCTGCTGGTGGAGTGAGTGTGCCGGAATCATCCACAAGCTGGCTGCTGGAAGGCCCCCAGGGCATGCTGGGAGAACTGGACAGAGTAGATGGCAGAGTGGACATGATGACCTCAGAGATCCTTGCCATCTTCAGGGTGGATGATTTTTGTGATCCTTGGCTTCTTTCCCAACCATTCCAGATGCAGCTGCTCTCGGGGGTCTGAAGCACATGAAGTGATTGTGTAGAAGCTCTATGGTGGTGAATACGCTCGAGAAACCATTCACTCCTGGTCTTCCCCCCACTCTCTATTCAAGAGTAGTATTCATTCAAAAATATTTGATTCAATGAAAACTATCCCTCAGGTTGTATTTAAGCAAACACACATTTTTTACCCCCTCCTGGAATTTTACCATGCTGACACAACCTAAGGTCATCTGAGAAGAGGAAATCTCAATTGGGAAAAATGTCTCCATCATATTGCCCATAGGCAAATCTGAGAAAGTATCTCCATCAGACTGCGTGTGGGCAAGTCTGTGGCGGCATTTCCTTGATTAATGATGGAGACCCCAGACCACTGTGGGCAGTGATAACGGGGCAGGTGATCCTGGGTGGTATAAGAAAATCATCAAAGCAAGCCACGGTGCTTTGGCCATGGAGAGCAGGCAGGTAGGCAGTACCCCTCCACGGCCTCCATTTTCTTTTCTGTCTCTGTAAACAGTCTGGTGAAGTGAACCCTTTCTTCCCCAAGTTGCTTTTGGTAGTGGTGTTTATCACAGCTATAGAAAGCAATCTAGGACACGTAGTGTTGTCTTTCTCAACATGCTGTCCTGGAACTGGGTAGAGCAAGTAGCTTGAGGGAAGTCTGAGAGTGGCAACACTGCCTCTGCTGGCAGCATGGTCAGAACGTCTGTATGTCTGCAGTGCACGCTTCGGACTTATTCAAGCAGTGCATTTCTGAAAATGCCAACCTTCTGTGGGGACGGAGATGACCTACTTTGTAAGGATCACTTGTATCTGAAATCTAAACTGGTGGGCTTTTTTTTCAACTTGTAAGAGGAGAGCATGAATCCAAATGAAGTCCAGCGCTTAGGCAGTCTCACCAGGAACCGAGGACCAGCTCTCAGTGACCGGGTTCTACATGCAGCGTGGGCACGGACTCATTTACGTTACGTAACCACTCAGGAAGTATTGTCGCATTTGAAGAAACATGCAGAGGGGGTACAAATCTTACCCAAAGTCACAAACCAGTATTATCCAGTGCGAATTTAATCTTTTATGCTGACTTAAAATCTGTTCTCTGAGCCCTTATTAGTCTACTGCTTTGATTAGCGTAGGTCCCTTCTTCCTTCGGGAATAAGCCAAGTGGGGCTCGGGAGATGACTTGGCAGTTAAAAGTACTCTTCTGACCTCCCCAGACACTGCAGTCACGTGGTACACAGGCATATATGCTGTCAAAGTCTCAAACGCACAAAAATTAAATCTAAAAATTTTGTAAGAAAAGAAATCAGCCAGGTGGGTGAGTTTGGGTATAAACATAGTTGTTGAGAAGCGGTGGCAAGAGAACATCTAGTCTGAGACAACAACAAACAAACAACAAACAAACAAAAATAGAAAGGGAGGGAGGGAAATAGGGAAGGAGTGGAGAGGGAAGGAAAGAGACTGACTCCGGAGTCTCTGTTTACAGATAATTCTCCAGAACCTGGAACACTTTCTGGTGTGTAATGGGGGCCCACAAAACCTAAGCTAAAAGGATGAATGGATCAGTTAGTAGCATTGCCAAATTTATTTACTCTGGGTTTGTTGACTAATCGAGCACTCTTTTGTCCCAGTTCAACTGCCTCTCAGCTTTGGAAGGTTTTCTTCTTGGCGGCCGTCTGTGATCTTGCAGAACATGTGAGTTACTCTTGATACAGAATCTGAGAGCTCCTGCAGTCCACGTGCACCGCATGGCGCTCATCACACCGTGCTGCACGTGTTGCCCCACTGTCCGTTGTTCTGTCTGTTGTACTAGCTATGTTCTATGTTGTCTAAGCTGTTTTGTTTGCCACGGTAATTACAGATCCTGCACTGAATTGGACATAAAGAGGTTTACTTGGTGTCGAAGTAGGAAGAATAGGAGAGTGTGCTTTCCAAGTTAACTCTCTACTTGTTATTTGTAAGGAACTTAGAAATCACTGTTTTATTGGTCATACAGATTGGCCTTCTTTCAATCTGACTCAGATTCTTTCTGGATTCCAGGAGGCAGGGATCATAGTGGGCCGTGGTAAAAACTGCTCACACACTTGTGCTGTTTCCAAGTCTTCCTCCCATCAAGTTTGTGAGATATGCCCATTTACAGAAGGAAAAGTTGAGGTTGATAATCATTTGCCTAAGATCCTAAATCCTGGAACCATGTGTCTCTTTCAATTATCATAGTTGTATGATTGATTGAAGAACAGTTTTGAGGAAACAGGATTTAAATACCAAGTTGGAAGTTCTCCTTATACTATAAAAGGATGATGAATTAAATGGAATATTCAAAGTGGTTTAATTTATCAAGAATTTTAGTATCCGTCATAGAGTAATTTATTAGCTAACAGACATATACCTTAGAAAAAATATAGGTATGGAAAACAATCATATTAAACTGACCCTAAACAATCTGATTTTCAGAATGTGTATGTGTAAGTAGAATGATGTTTATTTTCTCAACCATCCAAGCCAATAGTCTGGATCTAGAAAAAATCTGGAGAAAAATTCCCAGTGCATTAAAAAAAAAAAAGAATTAAATTACATTCCACCTGTGATGGAGGTTTGAGGAATTTCTATCAGATATCATTAAGCAACCAAAAGATACAATGGCTTCTGGTTTGAACACTAGTGTTTTATCTCTGGGATGGTTCCATATCAACTTTTTTTTTGTGCAAAATGAGTGGAATAATGGACTCCTGCTTGTATGGACATTAGCATAAGTCTATATAAAGGATCAAGCGATGGCAGGACATAGACACGAGATAAAAAATGACAGAGCGCTGCCTCCTGATTGACTGCCACCAAGGATAGGTCAGCTAGTACTGTAGTTCTGATCACACCAACAAGGTGGTAGGGACACTCTAAGACCGTGTTTTGTTTTTTGTTTTTGTTTTTTTTTTCTTCTGTAATGTGATGGTTTTTAGTGGGGGTGGGGTGGGTGATAATGTGAGGTGAATTCTGCTCAGTCTAGGTGGTTTAGCTGCATATTAACAGGTGTGTATTCTCTACAGGGTTGGCATTAGTGCTTTTTCCTTTTGGTCCGAGTACTTTCTGTGTGTGGTCTAAAAGTGGGAGAATCCACAGAAGGAACACTACCGCACACAGCCTGTGAGCTCTATACACATTTGCCCACAGCGTTTATCACCCAGTCATTGATAGAAGTCTGGAGTAAGAAAAGCAAGCACTTGGCATAATCAGGAAGGCTCAAGAATACTACCCGTCATAGGAATTCACTTAATAAATAATGGTAACTGATTTGCTACCCGCTACAGAAGAGTGCTTTAGTTAGGGTGATACACCATGACTAAAAGCAGCACGGTGGAAAGGAGGATTTATTTTGCTTATGATTCTATATCATTGTTCATCATCCTTAATCAGGGCAGAAACATGGAGGCAGGAGCTGATGCAGAGGCCATGGAGGGTGCTGCTTACTGGCTTGCTTCTCATGGCATACACAGCCTGCTTTCTTATAGAACCCAGGACCACCAACCAGCCCAGGGATGGCACCACCCACAATGGGCTGGGCCCTCCCACATCAATCACTAATTTAAAAAATGCTCTACAGCCAGATCTTGTGGAGGAAATTTCTCAATTGAAGTTCTCGCTTTACAAATGACTCCAGCTTGCATCAAGTTGACAAAAACAAACTATCTGGTGTAGAGGGTAAATTATATTGGCCTGAGAAAGAATTTAAGAAAAAATTTGCTCCTTTGTCATGGATTTGCCTGTTCTATTTTTAATATGGAGGATGTAATTTTTTTTAAAAAACGTTAGGTTCTTTAATAACAATTAATACACTGGCTTTTATTTGTTATTTTTTTTAACAGAAGAGACTACAGACCATTTATTTACTCCAGCCCATCCTCCACTCTACAGTTATAAAATCCTTGGTGAGCTGACTCACCTAAGTGTCACAGCCAGCAGTGACAGTTGATGCAGCTGAGTTGGCCATTGCACTCCTGATACAGTGGTGGAGACACCTGAAAAAGCCAACTTAAGGGATTTGTTTTGTCTGTTTCGGGGAATTCTGACTGTCACAGTGAAGAAAACAGAGCAGAAGCTTCATGGTGGCAGGAACAAGAGGCCAGAAGCATGTTTATACTGTGGTAGAGCCCGAGTGGAGTGTACTGGCCAGAGCCATGGGACTGAGTTCCACAAGCCAGGAGCTACCACCTCCTAATGGCTTCTTAGTCTTCAGAGTCTCACTTGGAAGTATCTGCTTGGAACACGAAGAGGTAGGGTGCTTTTCTGACCCAAGCCCCAACAGCTTCTGTGATGAGGGCAGAGCAAACAGATTTCAGAATGTCTCGCGTGCTCAAGTGTAGTGAGTGCCCCTTCATGACTATTTCCAAGCTCTCCGAGGATATATGCATATTTGTTTTCTAGCTCTTTCTAGCTGAGCATACCTTCCACGAGCTAGTTCTGTTTTATTCTCTAGTACATAATTATATATATACATGCACTGTGTATATACATGTATATATATATGTATATTACATATACTATACATGCTGTATATATAGTATACATATTTCACTTCCACTTATTCAAAGTGGAGCATGTGTTGTAAAAAGATGCTGTGAATAGGTTAAGATGAAGCTTAGAATCTTTGTACTCCAGGTAGCTGCTGCCTTCGGGTTGGAGTTAGTTTTCTAGAACCCTGTGTGGATGGGCCTCAAGGCTACACCAATGGTCCTCACTTCCCATCGTTCGTACCCTATGAACTCTCTCCCTGCCTTGAGAGTTCTGGTGCTCTCAGATCACTTCTATCAATGAAGGTGACATGGATGATGGGAGGTGTGCGATTCATGCCTCTACCTCTCTAACATAAGACTGCCTTGCAACATTCCCTCTTGGTGACTTTGAGGGACATTGGGAACTGCCCTCAGACAGGAGGTAATGGATGGAGAGGGATGTGCAGTCTTCACACCATGGAGCTAGTTGCTGATAGCTGCCTTGTGAGTTTGCAAGTGAGTCTTCTAGATGAGCTTTCGATGAGACCTGCATCCTGACTGAGAGAGAGAGAGAGAGAGAGAGAGAGAGAGAGAGAGAGAGAGAGAGAGAGAGAGATCCACTAAGCCCTGTCTGGACTCCCCATCGTCATGAATAGTGAAATGAGGAATGAAGGCTATGGAAACTGACGCTATAATTTGTTACTTAGCACTAACCCATAATATTTAGCTAAATTACATTTAAATTAATCTATTTATTATGTCCATCTAGTTGTATTTCTTTCTTTTGGTCATCCACAAAATAGTATAGTAAGTAAGTCAGACTTGTATTGCTGTAACAACAGGACTATAATTTAGGAGAAGGCAAAGCTATCTGAAAATGAAAAGGTTTCAGGCTGTGTTCTGTAACCTGCACAATGCCCCAGTACAGCCTCTTATGATCTAGCTGTGTTTCTTCATGGCTTCCTTGTGGAACGTAGAGATAACCTCTCTTTACTTCTGACTCTCTGGTTGACAACTAATGCAAAAGACATGCCAGGCATAGAGTCAGAGCCAGAGCACGTCTATATCCACACACGGCTCAGAACAATTTTACTGGTATATTGGTTACTTAAGCTTGGTTTCACCAACCCAACAGTAGGCAAGTAACAAAAATGCTATGCTCTGGGCTTGTCTTTTTCTCTATGACGGTTTGTTTGTGTGATCGTGTACATTAGTAAGGGCTGACAAAGCCTCTTAAAGAATATAAAGGCAGCCACCGATTTTTAGGAGTCTAACTAGCTACACTGATTTTTATTACTGATTTTTGTGGGTTTGACAACTCCTTTGTGCACTACAGTTGAGCCTTTGTATCGCTCCGAAGCCAGATTGAAATAAAATAGCTTGCGTGTGATTCCGCCCTCTCCTTGGTCCGTCTCCATGTTTTCATGAGTAATTGATTATATCAGTATCTTTTACTTTATGAAATCAGGGCCACTTAGTGAAATTGGCCTTATATCAATGAGAATGAGAATTTTTCCTCCAACTGATTGTACGAAATGTTACTTGGATATTCATAAGTTGCCACATAATAAGTTTGAAATGTTATATGAAAATGATGTTTATTTCATAGCCAGTTATGTAGGCTTACGATATAGAATGCCTTTTTTTTTTTTTTTTGTGATTATTTTGAACCACTATGACATTTGGTCACGGTTTTTTTTTTTTTCATCCTTTATCTCTCCTACACCTTTTTTTGTTTCCCTTTAGAAAATGTTCCTTTCCCTTTGTTAGGCCTCTTTCCAGTGCAGTGTGTTATCTACCGCCTGAGAGAGCTAGCCTGAAATTTCTGATCCTACTATTAGGTGCTGCTATTTAACACATCTGGTTGAGTGCAAAGCTTCTCTACTCCTTGTCACTTTGAGGGCGCCAAACATGTTTTTTATTGTTGTTTTGTTTTGCTTTTTGTTTTTTGCATGTTTTTTTGATAATTATTTCATTTGAGGAAATATTGATTTTCTAAATAAGTCAGAAGCCATAGTCTTTGACTGAAAAATCTCCCAAGTCTATTGCTTGAGTTTATGTGAAAAAAATTAACAACCCATTCTAGTAATGCTAAAGGCTTTATTTTCCAAGAATACACTGAACTTTTCAACAAGAATACATTTAAAGTTTATCCAAAATGAATAGGTTGAGAATCTTCTTTGAGATAAAATTTTCAAATATTTAGTTGTTTTTTTTTTTTAAACATCAGTAAAAAGAATTCAATAGAACTTTTATTAAAAGGGTAGATGTGTGTGATTTTGGTGTCAATCCAACATACCTGGAAAGTGGACCCTCAGTTGAAGAATTTTCTGCATCATATTGGCTGAAAGATATGTCTGTGGAACATTTTCTTGATTACTAACTGATACAGAAGGGCTTTGCCCACTGTGGGTGGTATCATTCCCTAGGCCAGTGGGCCTGGATTGTTTAAGAAAACTTGCTGACTGTGGGTCTAGGAGCAAAGCAGAAGCTATGTTCCTCCACGGTCTCTGCTTTGGTTCCTACCTTGGTTGTCATCGAAGATGGACGGTAAGCCAAAAGCAAAGCAAAGCAACACAGCCAATGACAAATCCCTTTTCCTCCCCAAGTTGTTTTGGTCAGTGTTTTAGCAAAGCAACAGAAGATCAAAGAAAAAGATGGCAGCACCTCTAACCTTGGCTTGTCCATATTAAATTTGAAGTTACTATCCATTTGGTAATGAATGTGTTTGAGGTATTATCCACTTTAGATATAATTGCCGAAGTGTCTCATGTTCTGTGAAAACTTGAGAGATACCAAAGGGCTCGAATACTGCCCAATGACAATAATCAACCAACAGACCTCGGCAGAGCTATGGGGCCTATGAATTCCCCTGCCAAGTTTTGTTAAGGCTAGAACTTCATCTATATCACTCCTGAGAAAGCATTTTTGGCCAAGAAAGACAAGAGTTAACCTGGGATATAAACAAGATGTATAATGAGAAAACTCAAAGCCAGAGAGCTCACCACAGTCCAGTCTACAGGTTCTTGTATTCGTGTTTAAAACTTCCCTTTACTCCTTTCCCCCCTTTCTTTATTAAAAACAACTCGGTGATTTCAGATGAATTGTTTCCTGCAAATGAAACTCTTCACTTTCTGGTTGATATGTTGTGACTTAGGAAAATGTGAAATCCCTGTTTTAGAGCAGCTTTCCCTGTGTAAGGGCATGTTTGTCAGCAGACGATTGAAGTTGTAAATCAGTATCGCGGAGCCGAAACCTCCTATAGTGAGGCAAATCGCCACCAACAGCAGCTTAAGAGCAAAATAAAACGAAACAAGCAGTAATAATAATAAAAAAAACCCTCTTGACAGGCAAATTTAGTGTTATACACTGTGCATGGTTTTCAGTCTCTCAAACTTTCTGAACACTGTAATTTGTTTGTGTCGCTGTATCACTACCATCAAAGATCCAGGACTTTATTAGCTTTTCTTGCTCAAGAATGTCATTTTCCTTTTTAAGAGGAAGGGATACATAAAGGGATACTTGAATCTGTATGACTCCAATCCTCCTAGACAAAGTTGTCTATTTTTTGAGAAAAAGGGAAAGAAAGAATAGATATTAAGGAATGTCGAAAGGTAGAAGGAGAGAGGAAGAGAAGCAGAGCAGGAGAAAGAGAAAGGGTTTCCAGGATCAATTTTTTTCTTAAAAGTGTAAATTGCTAGGCGAGATGGCAGCCTGTGAGGATTCTCAGCCATCATCCAGACCTTGCTAGTCACTGGTCCTTCTGAGTTTAAGACTTCTCTTAGAATAACAGCTCACACAGAGATCATAGGAGCAACCGACTGTGGAGGCTTTGTCCTTGATGTGAAACACAATTGAATGGTCACTGTGTTATTGGTTCTAGCGTCTCAAAACATCTGCAAGGGATTGAAGTGACATTGGATGAGAACTGACGGAGAGGTGGCCTTAACAGTCACTAGTAGCTCACACTGCTCATTTAGTCTTAAGTTAAATGTCTTAGTCTACTTTGTACCCTGGAGTTGAGATCAGTTCCTAAGACCGATGTCCAGGAGATGGGGACAGGGCCAGGTAAACAGTTCAAACGGGACTTCCAACAGCTGTTGGCGGGAAAACTACCAACTTTTCTTTTGTATGAATCATCAACTTGTCTTTAAACTCAGAGGCAGGTGATCAGTGTTGCAGAGGGATCACGTGACAGCTGTGCCATCTAGCTAGAGCAGAAAAAGCTTCTTGATTTCTTTTCTTCCCAGGTCTTGTACTGACCCCCAGGGAACCATGTGTGCTCTCTGTCAGTTTTGAAATCTACCACACGGTCACCTTAAGAGTCACTCATCTGTCATCCCGCAGCTATCTCTCCCTTCTCTGGAATGCTAGTGAGTGTAGGGAAAGGTGAGGACGGACAAGAGCTGCTGTGGCCCCGGGGTTTCCAAGTGCCTGGAGCTCTGGATATGTTAGCCGGGTCAGAGGCTCATCCTGCCTTGCTGAGAAAGACTTAGGCCCACTGTATGGGGCCATCAGCTGGAGGCTGCCTTGTGTTGGCCAAGGTTCTGATAAATATTAGCTTCTCCACCTTCACCCCAGGCCATGAGACAGAAAGGGCAGTGTGGTGGTTTGAATATGCTTGGTCCATGGCAAGTGGCACTATTAGGAGGTGTGGCCTTGTTGGAGGAAGTGCATTGTTGTGGGGGTGGGCTTAAGTCCCACCCAGGGCAAAAGAGACCCTGAAGTGTTGTCTCCGTCCTGCAGAAAGGAGCAACACCATGGCGTTCTTCTCAAAGCAGTTTATTCAGGAACCCTTTTGTCTGTAAGCAGCAACAATGTCTCAATCCAGCCCCCGAGCGCACTCCATTATAACCTCCCTCAACCGCCTCAACCGTCCAGTCTGCCTAACCTCCACGTCACATGGCCTGATCTATCGTCATGGTGCGGCTGCGCAGCTCTCACGATGGGGGCGTGGCTTACTTTCAGGTGCTAGTCGTAAGACTCTGCAGCAGTCCCGGGCGCCATCTTGGGATTGCTGCTACACCCGCTCTCCACACTGAGGAAGCAAATCTCCTGCTGCTTGGGGACCAAGATGTAGAGCATTCGGCTCCTCAGCACCATGCTTTCTGCCATGATTATAAGGGACTAGACCCCTGAAACTGTAAACCAGCCCTAATTAAATGCTTTCTTTTATAAGAGTTGTCTTGGTCATGGTGTCTCTTCACAGCAATGAAAACCTTAATGAAGACAAGCAGTGAAGCAAGAATCTTGAAGTTGAAGAAGGCTGTGGTGGAGGAAAAAATTTTTGCTCTGAAGATCTCTAGAGCACTGGGCTGCCTGGTATCTCTGCTTCTACGATCTTTGTGCTCATTCTGCATTCCAACAGGGCATGAAGACTGCTAGAAATGTATCCACATCTAGAAAAGACCCTCCTACGCTAGAGGGGAAATGTCAAATCTCACAAAACGAGAGTAAAACACATCCTTTGACCTGCTTCTTCCCACCTAGCCCAGGGAAGTGAAGGGTGGTCTGTTAGAAGCACAGCTGGGAGTACAGAGACTGCTTGCAATTGAGGTGTGAGTTAGGGAGACGTCCAATACCTGAAGTTGGGGATACAATGCCTCTTGTTTACTCTTCACAAGCACTTCTCTTCCCACTAGGACCCCCAGGGTGTCCTCACTTTTCAGACTTCCTGTGAGGTCTCTGATTAGTGGTTTCTGGATCTAACTCTACATGGCCATGAGAACCATCTGGGGAAAGAATGGGATGGCAGTGTAGAAAGCTGATCTCCTTGGATTGGACCAGACTACAGCCTAGCCAGTTGTCACTCTGACACCACAGGACAGGGTAACTGCGAGAGAGTACCTCAGGTTGTTGCTTAGATGTAAGGTGTAAGCAACTAAGAGATGGTGGGATGATTCCCAGTCACATGGTGGTCCTGTCTCCGTGGTAGCTCTCTGTGTTTAAATCAGTGAGGCTTGTTACAAACTAGCCGGCTTGTTCCAACATGGGCTTCTGTGCTCCCCACTACTCTCTAAGCTTCCGAGTCAGCAGGTTGAGGAGGCCCATCACTTGTTTCTTTAAATAGCTTCCAGGTGACTCTGAATCCTCCATTCTAGGGACCACCAGTGTTTGGAGAGCTCCATGTCGATCTCCCAGAAGTACCATATCTGCTCCCTCTCACTCAGCTGGGGTACCCACGCCATGCTCACTCACTGCCCTAGCTCTGCAGTCTTACAGGGAGTGTCTGTCTCTAGGATGCTGTTTGTCAGGCCAAGGGTGTTCAAAAAGATTTTGTTGAAGGCTGATATTTGAGATGCTTTGTAACGGCTTTGATATGTGTTAGAGTCACAGAAGGTTGGAGCTGACGGAACATATGATGTAACCCAAGCCAACCAGGCTGCTTTACAAGCAGGGGGCTGAAGTTCAAGGAGACAAAGTTTACAAGGTGATCGCACAGCTAGCTGGTGCTATGCTTAATGACAGTGAGTGCAATTGTCACCCATGTGAGTGACTGAGCAGTGGTTTACTGTGGGCTGGTGACCAGGCTACATGCTATATTTTCACTTAATATATGAATTATCTCTCTGTCTTATTTAATTTTCAGAACAGCCTAATGAGGTCAGATAGATTTTTGTACTCGTTTTGACAGGGGCGGCTTGAAGAGGTTGGTAACTCCCCCAGCCAAAAGCCGGTATGGAATGAGATATTGTTTCTGGGGAAGGCGTTGTTGACCGCTGTATCATACTGCCTGTTGATCACCGTGTCATGCTGCTCTCTACGTGGTTGATGCACCACAGATGCTGAGGGTGTCGAGCTTAAGCTTCTTTATCTGTAAAGGAAGGGAGGAACCTCATAGTTCATAGAATTTTGAAAGCTAAGATGAAAATTATGTTAGAGCCATTTGAGAATGTGACATTCTACAGACTGGGGGAAATCCTGTTGGGTAAAGGTGTAGAGGGCCGCAATAACATTCGCCACCACTAGATGGCGCTGGCTTCCACTGCGCCCCACGTGGAAGGCCAGGTCAGTCAAGATGGCGCTAGCCTTTACCGCACAAGCCGGCTCCCTATGGGGAGATTATCTGTGTGCGCATGTGCTAGAGTGCCTTCATGCCAGGTCTTTGCCCATTTCCGGGGCGTACCTGATGAGGTCATGAGTAAGCAACCAATCAGGTGTGGGTGCGTGCACGGGGGGATAAATAGGCGCGCCTGGCGGCGCAAGCGGGGCTTCCACCATGAGAGAGGAATAGACAGGAATAAAAGTCACTCATAGTAAGAATTTCTATGTCTCGCGTGCTCCTTGCCGGCGGGAAGTCGTGCGTGGGACATTTGGTGCCAAGAAACCCTGGATAAAAACATCGCCGGTGCCACGGGAAGCCTCCATTTCGTGGGAGAAATTCAGAAGCTATGAGTGGGGTAAGACCCTGAGAGACCATGGCTAGCCTTGATCTGCTCAACTCTTACTTACCACTGCGGACGCGGCAGGTGCGCTGGGGTTGCTCTCAGCAACCTCGGGCTTTTTTTTCTATTGACCTTTGAGTTTCTAGCTACCACCAAACGGCTTCAGAGGTCGCGTGGGAACTGCTCAACTAAAACAGCAAAGCGGAGAGCGTTGGGGCAAGGAAAAAGATGGTCAGAAACAGGGGGTAGTGAAAAGTTGCAACGAGAAAAGGAAACTGATCGATCTCAAGTAGCAGTCCCCTCCAATTCGGAGGTGAGAAGTTGGGAAAAGAATGTCCCGGGAGAGAATAAAAAGGAGGTAAAAGAACACAGTATTTTGGGGAAAAACTTTGTCTTGGTGCTTATAAAAGGTATAATTAAGCTCCCGCGCCGGCTCTCGGGACGCCGCGGCGTCCGTGCGCTGATGCGACAGCTTTACAGAGTCATGCTGATCAGATTTGATCGAGGCAGACCGCCTGAAAATTTATTCAGGAGAATCAAACAAAAGGACATCTCAGTGCCCGTGCACAGCCTGATGGAGTTTATGTAATTGGGTTGTGAGTAAAAATATTCAGGGCTGTGTTTCACTTCCATACCATTGGCAAATGTCGGTTGTGCGCTCAGATAATATATCTTAGTATCTTACAGGAATTGGGTCTAAACACGTTGGTGGACTAGTCAGGAATTGAGACAATCCATCGCCCATATCAACTCCACCCGGTGGATAGTCACCGTGGACACCATCTGGTTTTTTTCCCTCTTTGTCTATTGTTTGTCTCTGGTGCACCAGGATGTCTCCATGTCTGTCAGTTTATGTCTGTGATTTTTGTTTCTCGTTGTTTAAATGTTTTTCGTTTCATGTTCAAAAAAAAAAATGGTAAAAACCTTATCTGCGGTCGTACACACCTTGACTTGGTTTTAACTTTCGGTTCAAAGGAACAAATGAATAGAAAAAGGTTTCAATCAGGTCTTTAAAGCCCTGTGCCTAGAGCCAGGTGTCTAGATTAGCTGGAGGAGCTGCTTAGAAGCTGGCTAAGCGTCTACACGGGCTGATCTTAAAGGTGCTAACAGCTTCTCAGCTTCTTTGATACGAGAGTTGATAGCTGTTTCTCTTAGAAAAATCCCTGACTGGTTAATTGACTCAACAGGTGACAAGGTGCATCTCTTAAAATCATAGCTAAAAAGGTAAAAATGGTGTTTGATATGTGTAGCCACTTCAATTTTGTTTCTCATTGGTTTTAAATGTATAAATATGCTCTGCTTGCCTTGGTTGTGGACTATTGGCTTTCAAGTTATTGGATATGGTTAAAAAGGTATAATATTGGTAACAGAAAGTTGGCTTAAAACTGTAATTTAGATGAAGTAATTCTAGATACATGTGACATTGGGCCACCCTAGTGAGACAGGTCTAAATTGAGGTAATGTTTTTATGGAATTCTTATGCTAGAAACCAGGCTTCTAAAAGAATTTAGGACATTGTCTCGAAAGGTATTGGAGACCGCGCCATTGTGCGTTCAAATGTAGTATTGATAGTCAAACTTTACAACATAATAGATAGACTTGTGGTGCCTTGGTGACTAGATTGTTGTTGGGGGTTGAGTTTTGCTTTCCATAGGTGTGGCTTGCCCTGAAGTTATCTGTATTCTAATGCTAATTTCCACTGCCCGGAGAACAGCTGCCTAGTCACATACTAAGAGCTCAGGTGACCTTGTGGTGGTGGTCTGCTGTTACAAGGAGAATTTAAGATTGTGATTAAGGATTGCCAGTGTTACATTGACTAACTCAAATTTATTTATAATTGAAGAAAAATCAAACAGGTAGAGATTGTATTGGATAGAGATTGTTACAAGATTTATAAAGGATTGATGAGGTTTTAGAACTTATGAGAACATTACAGCTTGTTTGCTTACTCAACTGCCATTTCAAGATAGATTTAGAGGATTGTTTTATGCAGTTTGTTTACATCCTGGCGATTGTGAGTTTTTTTATTTTGTGAGCTTGCTTATAATTTTAGAGAGCCCATAGAGTGATATCATTAAAAAGTGGCTAATAGCCTTATATTATGTAATTTTATTTGCTTCTTCAATGTAAGAAGTTAGAACTTTGAATCTTTCAGTGTATATGAAAAATTTTACTACAAACTTTTGCTCTCAAAATGAGCTTTAATATTTGGGGAGTAGCATGTTACACTACTCCAAAAAAGAATATTTGAAGCTAATTTCAAGCTTCTAAAGATATGTTAATTGGCTAAGTACCTCCCCTTACCAGAGGACTTAGATCTTTGTTATGAACATTGGAGATAAAACTTCAGCTGTGTTAATACAGAATTGTAGGCTAGAGTCATAGAAGTATTTTAAAAAGTAACCTGGTAAAACATACCTTAGTCCAAACAGCAATATAATTGGTTATTACAAAATACTGATATTTGGCCTATTACATATACAAATTTCAGACAAAATTGATAACTTTACTCCTTACATGCTTTTGTATTTACTGTAAATTTGTGCATGCAACCCATAGAATATGCGCTTCCACTGTTTTTTAAATGTTAAAAAATCAAGCTTTCACTTCATATACTGATAGCCAATGTGTGACTTGTGGTTTACAATTGATTAAAAGGTTTTATCTTTTTAGATACTACTAGCCCTCAAATTTTACAATTACTTAACGCTTTATTGGAGACAGGTTTTCTACTTGAAATCAGTGAGTGATTCCAGTGTAAATTGTCTGACAACTCACTGTCCTTTCAGTGCTCTGGCTCAGAGAACTAAACAAAACCATAGACCCAGCTCTTTGAAAATGATAATGGAGTTGATAACACACCCTCACGAAAAGAGGAAGACTCCATTTGCTTACTTTCAACGCCCAGCCTCACCCTGCCAACTCAGATTTCTAAAATAGGCTAAATCTGGACCTTGTTTACAGGATTTGACATTTCTAATTAATGCTTATGTTTAGGTAAATAAAGTTTGTGAGGTGCTGGAGAGATGGCTTAGTGGTTAAGAGCACTAAATACTGTTCCTTTATAGGACATTTAAGAACTCAAACTGGATTGCCTAGACTCCTTAACTAGGGAGGACAGATACCAGACAGATTAGGCCTTACATAAGAAAAATTAGTGAAAAAAATCTCATTCTTTATATATCCAAAACAATAATGCTAGAAACAATAACTTGGTATACAAGTCAAATTATAAATACAAGTGCTCAGTGTCCTCAATTTAATCCTCGAGGACTTATCTTAATAAACAATATTTTAACAATTTTAATAAATAAATAGGGGGAGATATCCCTGAATGCTAATAATACTCCTTTTATTTCAATTTTAAAATTTGGATGCCAAAGTTTATGGCACCTTACAACTAGGCATACTTCTGCCTAGGTGAAATAGAAAGATTCACATATTGACATGATCCTGTCCAGATATTTTATATGGGGAAGAGGGAATGTTTGTGTTTTTTCTACAGGATGCTACAAGAGTATGCCAGCTGCCAGAGGTGGTTGCTGAGACTTGCTGATCCTGGTTACATGAAGATTCAGCTCTCGTGGTTGGGTCCCTAGAGTCATTCCTCTGCCCTGAAAGGAAGACGGAAGATCCCCCTTCACCTTTTGTCATCACAGAAATCTTGCGTTGCTGCAGTCAGTGTTACCGCTCGTGTGTTCCGTCCACTGTGGCCTCGCTCAGACTCTGTACACTGCTGCTTACTGATTCCAGCTGTTACCCCTGTCCCTTCATTTCCTGGTGACTCTTGCTGCCTTAACTGGTAACTGGTGTTTGCCATTTTACAGACTGTAGCTTCACAGAAAGCCACCTGTGTAAAGCTACAATGACTGGAGAACTCTGTCCTGGTCATACAGATCTCAGAAATTGGTTCCATTGTCTGCTGGTTGTTCCAGAGAAAAATGACTGATCCTGAACTGTCCTGGAAAAGACCTTGACATTTTCGCTGCTATTGTAGCAGCCATTACTGCTGCAGACATTGTGTCTGCAGTGTCTGAATTATCCTCCCCTATTGTTAGACAAGTACAATGGGTGAACTTTCTAGAGTAGTTACTAACAATTGGAAATTCTAAATTTCATTATAGGAGTGGCTTGACCATGGCCCTTGGTGGCAACAGCTGAGGAGGACCAAATGAGGTGCCCACTACTTATCTGGAGTGGCTCTGTTTGATACAGCCCTATGCTGTGGATCAGTATTCATACCATGGTTGGTTTGCAAACTCAGACCTCAACAATAATGTGACAAGGCCGTTATTCACTCAAGCACTTATGGCCATTGTACAAAGGGCCTCCACTGAATTTGGTTATCTTGCTCAGGACTTACTCTGTATCTGAGTTCCCTGCTCCTGCACCCCAAGGACCTGTGGGTCCATTGCACTGGGAGGAGAGGGTCTCTCTCTTTAAATTCTGAGTTCTCTGCTCTTGCACCCCATAGATCTGTGGATCATTGCACTGGGATTGAGAGAGACTCAGTGATTTCCTTTGATCAGCCCCTGCATCGCTGAGGTTTCCTCATTGCACATGATATGGGTGATCATGACTGCTATAAAATTTATAAATAAAAAGGGTGAGATGTAGAGGGCCGCAATAACATTCGCCACCACTAGATGGCGCTGGCTTCCACTGCGCCCCACGTGGAAGGCCAGGTCAGTCAAGATGGCGCTAGCCTTTACCGCACAAGCCGGCTCCCTATGGGGAGATTATCTGTGTGCGCATGTGCTAGAGTGCCTTCATGCCAGGTCTTTGCCCATTTCCGGGGCGTACCTGATGAGGTCATGAGTAAGCAACCAATCAGGTGTGGGTGCGTGCACGGGGGGGATAAATAGGCGCGCCTGGCGGCGCAAGCGGGGCTTCCACCATGAGAGAGGAATAGACAGGAATAAAAGTCACTCATAGTAAGAATTTCTATGTCTCGCGTGCTCCTTGCCGGCGGGAAGTCGTGCGTGGGACATAAAGGGGTTCCTGGTCTCCAGGGTGCTTTCATAGATGCTATGCGTGTGTATTAGCAGATGCTCCTCCATCTTCTGGAATGCCCTTCCATGCTCTGTCCATTGTCACCTCCAGTCTTGGTCTTGGCAGGATCTTGTTAGCCTCCCTAGGATAAAATATGACCCCCAGTACATGCTTGTTCCTTGTAAACTTTCATGCTAATGCCCCCCACCCCTTTTCTTGTCCATATCTGTAATAGGAGACTTGTTCCATACTGCAGTCTGGTGGCTCCAGTGAGGATCTGCTGTACTGCATAGCCATGTGTCCTTACTCTCAGACACATACCATGCAGGAACCCTTGATGCTGGCTGACCTGGAAGTAGGTGTTTTCAGACAGCTTTAGTGGCACCAGTAAGGAGGACTAGGCATGTCTCCATGCCCGGGAGGAAAGACAAGAGGTCGTGGCTGATGAATGCCAAGGTGACTCAGGTCTACAGCATTTCTGCCCAGGATAAGAAGAGCCTAGCCCTGTGTTCCCGCCATATCAGGTGTTCCCAATATCTTGGACCAGAAGATTGAGTACTCTGGGCCTACCACACATCTGCTTGAAGTGGTCACTTCAAGTTCCTTTTCTTTGGTTGGCCAAACATTTTATTTTTCTCTTTTCTTGCATACCCATGATTCTCCAGAAAGGATCAGGAGATTTTCTAGGTCTACTCAGTCACCAGTTTCCTAGATTTGGGGGATATTCTACTTCTGAAGGCATGTACCCTTGGCGAAGGAGGAAGAGAAAGGATAGAGCATAATGCATGCTCAATTTTCTTAAACCCCCAACCAGAGCTTGGCTTCTCCCAGGGGCCAGTGCCTGGGCCAGAAAATCATTTTGCCGCCCCTCTGAGTGGCCCTGTTGGTAGCATGGTCCTAGTGTAACTGTGGAGTGTTTGAGTCAGTCTGGATCATCCTGAACTAGAAGCCTCCTTCTCCTTCTTGCTTAATGCCAGCAACCCTTAGTTTGGTCTGTAGATATTTTCAGCTAGAGATAAAACAGAGTTCAAATTCACTTTCTTGGGGGAAATTACTCACTAGAGGCCAGGCCCTCTAAGAATCGTTTCCTGATGTGGGAAAGAAGATCAGTGCGGAGTCTGCCTTGGCATATCCTACGGATTTCAAAGGCAGGGTCACCGCCTCCTTGTGCACTCAAGTCTCCTGGGAGATTCTTGAAGATGATTCCTTTCCCCTACATGACACAGGGCACGCTCTTGTTCACTCGGTGACTGAGGAAGCCTTCGTGGAGATAAACTTGGCCGTAAGCCAAGTGGCCACTTTGACTCCGGCTGCTGAAGAACTGAGTTAGAGCTGAGATGACCCTGAGCCCGGCTGTGCAGAACAGACTTACCCATCCCAAGAAAGCTTATAGGAAAACTCCAGGACTGCAAAGGCTTCTGTCACCCTGTGGGGAGCTTCCTTTCCCTTCTTTCTGTGTCTGGACTTCATCTTGCTTTCCTTGGGACCTAACTTGACTGGGGATCCCCCTTCTTTGCTTCACAGCTGTTCCTACAACCAGGATGTCTCCTTCATTGTCATTTTCAGAGGGAGCCCTCACCTCACAATGGAGACAGCCGGTCTGATTTCCCTTGAGGAGTAAATAGGGAGAAGACAGTGTGGCGAGTAATCGTGTCCTCTTACTGGAGTTTGGGGACCACAAACACTGCACCTCAACGAGTCTAATCTGTGACCCATTGGCAAAGCTCTGTGGCTTTCTGGGAGTAGATCCATTCCCTTCTCCTCTCTCAGGAGCATGTTCAATGGAAGTGATAGCGGCTTCCTCAGGATGGCAATCTTGACTTCCTTCATAATTACTAAAAGAAAATAAATTTATGCTCAGATCACAAGGCTGGGATAAACAATTTTCTGTGACACATGTCTTATCAGACTGGAACAGAGTTAATTCCCAACCGCCACCAAGAAGTGTTCTGACTCACCCGATCCACCTCGGGCAGTAGATGATGCTTCCTGTGTGTTTGCAGATCCCGGTTTGACTGTTGTTACCCAGCAACATTGCAGGGTCCTTGTACGTGCGAGGGCTGGGAGGGATTTCAAAGCTAAGTGGCATCTCGCTCAAACTCCTTATTTCAGTGGTGGGCAAAAACAAGCTCTGGTCAAAGCACAGGGAAGGTCAGCTCAGTTTCATTCCTCTTCCCTGTTATTGGCTGGGGCTGGAATATTTGATCCCTATCTGCCTTCAGTATCCCTACCTTTCATATGGGACTAATCCACTTGTCTCCCCTGGAGAGAGAGGGAAGCGAAGACCTGGGTGTAGGGAAGAGCAGTCCAGAAACCTCATACCCACGAGTGGTTCCGAAATCTTATGTATTTCATCCTAAGAGCCGACTCAGCTGGTGGGGCATGACGGCGGGGACCCCGAGAAGTGCTGTTGAGGCTTCTAGGAAGCAGAGGAAGATGTGACTGGATCCTCATACTCAGCGTGCTCCTGCTGGCCTGAAGCACGGCATGAAGCCCTCTCTGCTGGTGCCTGGCAGCTGGCGAGGAGCGGTCCTCACTTGAGCAGGTTTCGTTTGCCTTTCATAAACTGATCAGGGGACTTGGGGGACATTAGAGGCTCTGACAGCCAAGACGTCACCTCTGAAACTCCTCCCAGGATAAACAGGCGCTGCTGTCGTATTGGGGAAGGAGGTACCGAAGCCCCACACTGTGTACTGGCCTGTGTCAACCAAAACCCAGCGGATGGGTTCTTCCTGCTCGTGAGGTCCATCCCACTGTGCTCTTTGCTGAATTGTGGGGAGTGTTCTGCAACTAGGAAAACGGCCAACATGTGGGCCAGAGCAGTAGTCTTGCCAACCCAACAGTGCTGAGCACGACTGTCCGTCCTGCAGGTGTTGCCTACCCGACTCTGAGCACTGTGACTATGGCTTATCGGTGAGGATCTGCCAGGCTAAGCCGTTTCTTCCTGTTCTATATGACCACAGATTAGGACTTCTTGGCATAATCTACACTCTGACTCGAAACTGCCTGACTCATTCCTTCAAGCCAAGGGTGAGGCTTCTGTTGCATCTTTGAACTGACCACTGCATGGTCTGTGCAGCGGGCCTTGGGGTAAACCTCTGACTCGTAGCCACTTGATTTCTTTCCAGCCCAGACATTAGCGGAGGTCTGGAAGCCAAGCAAGGCCCCTTTAATCTCTGTTGCTCTTGATCCCCAAGCCCCAAGAGACTGTGGAAGAGTCTTGCAAATGGAGCTGGTGACCACAGAGCTGCCACTGATGGTATTCTTGAGGGCTTTCTAGGCTCGCCGCTAGCTGCCTTTACAGGGACCTCGCTCTCATCCCCAGTCATCACTCCTGGCCCCGTGGTCTGCATATCCCAATTCAAATAAGCCTCATCCACTCTGGCCATGCACGTATGCTGATTGCCCACCTGTCTGCTCCCTCAGTTGTAAACTCCACAGCGCTTTTATTGTGCTTTCCTGGCAAGGGCAGCCAATAAATACTTGATGGCATGAAATAAAAGTTCTCACTTTTACCAATCGCTTTGACACACTCCTGGTCTCCCACTAAGTTTATTAACTTCTCCCCAATACCCAGCCTGGCTGAGGTGGATGGTGCACAGGCTACGCAGGGCAGGATATAGTGAGAGGGTTCCAGCCTCATCCTTTCAGGAGATGTGTCAGAGATAAAGGCGCAGCTCACTTTAAACAACCCGAGAGTCCATTTGGAGAGTGGGGAAAGTTGTGGTTTAGGTGTTGGGAGGCTAAAGATGATGGGGTGGGGGAAGTAAGATGACTCAGGCTGTAACTCTCTAAGCACTCAGAAAAAAAACAAACCAAAACAATAAAATAAAACATCTTCTTATGTTAGAAGAGCTGAATTTATTTTCTAACACTCACAACTCACCTAAATCATCAAGCCTTACTTCAAACATTTTGATATATTTTTATTTAGCATGTGTGTGTGTGTGTGTGTGTGTGTGTGTGTGTGTGTGTGTGCCACGATGCACATGACACAAGCAGAGGTCAAAGGGCAACTGGAAGGAGACGACTCTCTCCTGCCATGCTGGTCCCTGTGATCAGAGTCTGGACGTCCAGCTTGGTGACCTTTCCCACAGAGTCACCTTAGTAGCCCGATCCACACTCTCGTTAGAGAAAGAATCTCTCCTTGCCTCACCTTATGGGACTTCTGATGGCATAAGACTGAAAATATTTTGCAAGCGAGCAAATGAACAAACAGTCCTGGTTCTTCTCTGAGGAGTTAAGATCTACAGTGCCCGCCCATCTAGGCATTTCCTTCCATCTCCTTAAGCGCCCCATGGTTACTTGTCTGCTTCTATGGAACATTCTGTTGTCCTTCTGACCTATTCTGATTTTTTTACGTGATTTTAGCCATGCGTATTATGCTTTCTCCTCAATGCCTTCTAATATTTTAAAAACTGTCTTGTAATGAATGATAGCATAGTTAGCTATGATTTTATATCATTGGTCAATGCCAACGTATGCTTCACACACACACACACACACACACACACACACACACACACACACACACACACTACAAATAAGGAATTTACGAAGCCAAATGGCTTTATTACCCGAAGTACACTCCACCCCTCCCATCTCCTCTCCTTTTCTCTTTCCTGCCCCTCCCCAAGCCCTTTCCCTTCTCTAATAGCCAGCCATTCCAGTTTAAACAAAATCTGGTTGGAAGCCACTGGGTTGATTTGAAATTACTGAAAAGACAGATTAAAAATAACAAAAATCAAAATCTAAACCCCCCCCTCAAATAAAAACCACACAGTGAACACAAAGATGGAGTTCAGGAAGCACTGCTGTGGGTTGCCCTGAAGTTATCTCATTCTACTGCCCCAAGGACAGCTGCGTAGTCAGTACTCAGGAATCAGCTGACTTCACCAGAACCACCTCCCCATTGAATTTGTAAGATACAGGTGGGGGCAGGTACAGGATAGAAGGAGGCCTGTCATTGGAGGAGAAGGAAGGGCAGGAGAGAAGTTTGAAGGAAGAGGAGGAGACTGGAACGGAAAGGAGAAGAGACAGGACGGAGAGGGAGAGAAGCCATGGCGGGTGACGTTAAGATTCTGCTCTGTGTATTTACAGGTTGTTATCAATGTTCCTAAGGGATGGATGGTACCGGGCTTTGTATGTTTAAGTGGACAATTATATCTTACCAATTGGGTCAAAGATTATTGTGTTGTGTGGTCTTTCACGTGTAGATTTAAGTGTAATGGCGTGTGGGGCAGTTGGTCTGGGCCACCATGGAGTTGGGATGTGTTTCTGGCATGGAAACCTCCTGGGAACTAGATAGGTAGAGAGATTGCTGACGGCTCAGAGAGAGGCCTTCGACAGTGTGATATGGGATGGAGCAGAGCAGGTGAGACGCTTTGCTGACTGAGAATTAAGATATCCAGCAGATATCTTGGGGCACCATGGTGCCGAACCCAGTGGGATAAAAGACAACCCTACTTTTTAAAATGTTTTTACAACAACAAGCACTACCTCAGAAAATAAGACATATAGAATTGCAAGCTGGAGGGATGACTCAGTGATTGGGAGCACGTTCTGCTCCTACAGAGGACTAGAGTTCAGTTCCCAGCAAGCGCCTCATCAGGTCCCTCATGACTGCCTTTCATTCTAGCTCAATGGGATCCAGCACTCTCTCTGGCCTGTGTGGGTACTGCACTCACGTGCCCAAACCCCACCCCCTGCACTCGTATACATAATGAAAACTTTAAAAAGGAGAGAGAAGCCACCGGGTGAGACCTAAACTTAATTTCTACGCTAAACGCGGTGACTAGGAAAGGGTGGGTTGCAAGTTCCAAGCAAGCTGGGATATTTTCCTGGCAAAGACGTTCCCTAAAGTCTCAAGTGCACAGCAAAATTGAAGGGAACATGAGACTTACCAGGACCGATGGGAAGGGAGAACAGATGCGGGACAGGGTAACCGTGCTGAAGGAGGAGAGGGCTTTGTTTGTGTAACAGCAAACTCATAGGAACTGTGCTGAAAGGCTCTGAGAACTTCTACCTTGTGTAGCAGGACCAGTATGTAGAAGGCTGAAGGTACCACTCTGACACAAAGCTGATGTGATTTGGTGCCTTTGGAAGGCCATGATTCCCTCATTCTCTTCCCTTTCTTCCCCTTCCCTTCCTCCTTTCTTCTCTTCCATGAAAATGCTACTAGTATGATTTTGGTGGGAACATGATATTTTCTTCTTGTCATAGCATTGGGAAAGCATCTTACTGCAATGTTTCCACTTGATAGTGCCTGGGAGAAGCAGACTTTATGGGGGAGCACTGGGGACTCTCTGAATTGCTGCTCTGAGACAGAACACTCTACAATGCCTGTGGTCCCTTTGAAACCCATGTACCGGGGAAAATTGGGTCTACGAAAGCACGTTCACTTGTTATGAGCTTGGTAGACAAGACTTCTGAGGGGAGCACCATGTCTAAGGCGTTCTTAAGAGCGAGCTGGGGTATATCACTTTGAGGGAATCTGTGGTGGGTACAGTTCTAAGACGGCATAGAGATTACCCTCTCCTGGTAGTCAGGTCACGTCACACAGTTCATTCCTCTTCATTGGGGGTACCTGTGCATGTAAAAGCTGATCACTTAAGGGTCACTTAAAGTGAATGGCAGCATTCAGGATGCTTTGCAGAAGGAACTAAGGTCCTTAATCGTTGACAAGTGAGCTGATGAATAGACTGTAGGGGGCTTCAACTTACAACAAGTTTGACTTAGAAAACAAGTCACAGTGGTTCCCTAACTGGCCACAAGAGGAAAACAATGGCAGGGCAGGAGGCCACACGCAAAGACCATGAAGATGACACCATGCAGGAGGAAGAGGTGACTGAAGGTGACTGAAGGTGGAGTCAGTGATCTCTGCCAATAACCAGTGAGCTCAGAGAGGCACTCGGCTGGGATCACAGCCTCACCAACACCTGGTGTGTAGGGTTGGAAGAAATATAACCAAACTCCTGGAAAAGACTCATTCCCCAAAGGTAGTAATAACTCAATACCATCTCACCAGAAAGCTTTGTGTCCTTGGTGGAGTATGGCAATTCCAGCCAGAACTGAATTATTTAAGAAGTGGGATATGGTGCAGCCACTTGACCCGAACAACCTTTCAACTTTCTTCTCCTTGCATGGTTTCCCATCCAAATAAAGGCTAGGCTGTTTATTTGTTTGTTGATTGTCTTTAAAGACTGTGTTTAAAGGACCATTGAATCCTTAGCCATTTGAGCTCATGCCAAATTATTAAGGTCTCCAGGGCCCAGAGCTGTTTGATCTGGTTCTTGAAAGCCACAAGAGGCACCGGCTCCTTCCTGCTTCCTTTGATTTGGAAGATTCGGTTGTTCCCACCTTATTCAGCAAGGAAGGTCTGATGTTCCTGAGACAGTGCGAAAGAGTAGACTCTGTGAGTTACCGTGAGTAGGTAGTTAGCCTTTAGGGAAGAGAACAGAAGTCTGAGGTCTGAACTTGAGAGAATGGGCATGTTGCCACTGAGTGGCCAAGTACAGTGATGGAGTCAACTAATTTGAAGTCTGAGCCTCTAACTTTGTTGATGTGATTTGTAACCGAGATTATTCAAATGACCCTTGCCTATGGGACTGATTGTGGGAACCTGAACTTTCAGACAGGATGGAAGGAAGGAATCGGTAGTCCACAAAGACGTGGATGCTGGTATTAGCTTTGAGCTTGTGGCACACCAAACCCAAGCATGCGTGGCTGGGATAATGAGGGAGATGACCCAAGGCCAGAATGGTGTGCTGCTCCTTCTGGCTGTGTGGTGTGTGCTGGCCAGACAAAGAGTGGGGATTTTCTGCTTGTCACCCCGACACTGACTCGAGAGTGTTTACTTTTTGGTTTGGCCAAGGCAAGGCGCGTTTGAACTCTGTGGTATGAGCAAGTTCACTCCTCCTCCACTTTCGTTTTTTCCCCCACTCTCGCCTGAAATGGTTTGCTGAGCGACGAATAAACATGAGTTGTTTTTACAGGTGTAAAACCAACAGATCAAATGCTGCCTGTGCCTGGGCTTGTGAATGGGGACTCTGCTATGTTTGGAGAACACCACCACATCATTTACACTTGCAAACCCTTTGTAATCTTAATCTCTTTGTTGCTTTTATGTTATACTGGCCCCCCAAGGTTAAAGAAAGAGATTTAGACCTTAAACACAAATCCAGCCTTCAAGCTTTGGAATTATCTTTGCCTTTAAATGCAGCTGATCAATGCCCATTTCTTTTGAAAATAAAACCCTTTTGAACCTTGAAAGCCTTCCACTGTTGAACAGTGCCTAAGTGCCACATGGGGGAATGGGCAGAAAAGAGCCCATTTTTCCCTTAGTGCTTGCATTAGGGGTCCCAGAGTTCAGTCCAATGCAATCAATTTAATTGGCGCTAGCTCTGGTGACAAATTATGCTGGTTTACACTCCAGTGTAGCAGAGATTCCTCAAACGCAGGGGAAGAAGGGAGATACACTTCTTGGTCTCTACTTAAAGAGGGCAACAGTATTGGAAAAGGAGCACATTTAATTTATCACTGTCAGAGCAGGTGCAAAGTTTAATTCTAACTAAAAGCATTAAACAATTAACCCAGACAGTCAGGCCTTCTGCAAACGCTCAGTAGCAGGGAACACACGGAGCAGATTACTGACGAAGTGCTGGTGCCTCCTGTTCATTCCACTGGAGATCTTCTTGCACTGAGTGGGGTTTGGGAGGGGGAGAAGAAAAGTTCAGAAATACAAGAACTTCTCACATTTTTTTTTGGTAGGCGTCTGGATTGAAAGGGTCAAACAGTATACCACCCTACACTTAGATCAACAAGATCTGTCCCTGGGGCCTAGGTTGATTAGCTAGAGAAAGACAAATAGGAAATCATAGCATTTTGAAACTTTTGATTGGGTTGTTCACGTTTCTTTAAAGTGAGGTTTATTCCTGGCAAGAAACTTCTCGTGAATCGGAATTGTTCTACAATCTCCTGTCCCTTGGAGACTCTCTTCTCCCCCCAACAGTCCCCTACTTCTCTCTCTCTCTTCTCTCTCTCTCTCTGTCTCTGTCTCTCTCTGTCTCTGTCTCTCTCTCTCTCTCTCTCTCTCTCTCTCTCTCTCTCTCTCTTTCTGTATGTATGCATGTGTGTACAAGGAGAAGAACTTGGGAATAATAAAACCTCAGAAATCAACAGAAAACAATTACACACATAGAGGAAACACTCTTCCCATAAACTTATTTCTTCTGGTGGTTGTTGAGTTGACTGAGGAATCATTACATTTTAACTTCTTAGGCCCTTGGTAAATGTTGAGGCTCAACCTGAAATTTTATTGTGAGAATGTTGAAGATCTCTAGAAGGAAGGTTTTGGGGTTTCAGGAACACTCATGGGTCAGCTGTTCTGACTAAGTGTTAGGATAGCAGAGAGGTGAACTTGAAGTCCTCCTGACCCGCCTTTGAGATGTTGCCAACTTCATTCTTAACCTCTCTGATCTCTGTGAGCCCTGGGTAATATAAGGCACCCTTCGTGAGTCACAGATATAATGGACAGGCAAGTGCATGACCCTCACACATATTGATTACCTTTCTTTTCCCCTTCGGGAACTCAGATTACATGAGAGTGTGTTGGCAGAGAGCTGGTCTAGTGCTGGGTCACATAGTATTCATGTTTTATCTCTTCAACATTCCAGGACAGCATTCTAGTCTCACATGATTCTTTTTTAAAAATTTTTTAACTATTTTTCTTTTAGAGATTTATTTATTATATATAAGTACACTGTAGCTGTCTTCGGACACACCAGAAGAGGGCATCAGATCCCATTACTGATGGTTGTAAGCCACCATGTGGTTGCTGGGATTTGAACTCAGGACCTCTGAAAGAGCAGTCAGTGCTCTTAACCACTGAGCTATCTCTCCAATTCATCTCACATGATTCTAAGGGATTCATGATCCCGAGGGATAGACAAATTATCTTTTCAATGTTAACCTACGATAGGAAAGTTTACACAAAAAAAATCTAATCCATGACTAGAAGATCCTTGGGCTTAGGAGAACTGAAAGGTCATAGTGTTCATGCCTCATTGTTCAGAGCAGGAACCATGCCTGAGATTAATTGAATACATGCCCAAGGACACACACAGTTCATTACCATGAATGGATTCATTCTGGTGATCTCCAGCTTTGAAAATGCTCATGTTGGGGTAGAAATGGGGCCTGGGTTTCTGTCACCTTCTCTTCTACATTGTAGAATACCATGTTTCCACTGAGCACACTCTATAAACCACAGGACCTTGCTTGAGATGACCACACAGATTGCTTTCTTCTATGAAAACTGCCAGTTCACTGCAAGGGAGACGATTACGGCATTGCCCTAGTGTTTCAAGTAAGTTAACTACTTTACATACAAGATCCTATAGCTCTTAATTGTAGATTTCTTTAGCCACAGAACACAATTAAAGATGCTGGGTGATGCCTTTAATCCTAGCACTTGGGAGGCAGAGACAGGCCAGTCTCTTAGTTTGAGGCTAGCTTGGACTACAGAGCTAGTTCCAGGATAGCCAGGGCTACACAGAGAAACCCTGTCTTGAAGGGGGAAAAGTAAAAGAAAATTAGAGGAGCTAGAAAAGGGAAGACAGAAAAGAAGGAAAGAAGAGAGGCAGGGGAGCGGTATTGGTGTCAATGAGAACGACCCCATAGGTACATAGATTTTCATACATGATACCAGGGGGTGGCACTATTTAAAAGGATCAGGAGGTATGGCCTTGTTGGAGTAGATGAAGCCTTATTGGAGGAAGTGTGTCCCTGGGGTGACTTTGTGGTTTCAAAAAGCCCATTCCAAGCCCAGAGTCTGTCTTTCTGCTGCCTATGAATCTGGGTATAGAACTTTCAGCTGCTTCTCCAACATAATGTCTGCCTGCCTACTGCCATGTTCTCGGCCATGATGACAATGGATCAGACCTCTGAACTGTAAGTCAGCCCCAATTAAATGCTTTCCTTTATGAGAGTTGCCATGGTATTCATGGTGTCTCTTCACAACACTGGTACTGACTAAGGCTGGACAAAAGAGAAAGAAGAGAAAGAAGCTGACCTCACATTAAATTTAAGGCTTTGAACTTAATTTGAGGCAGCTGGTGCATGAAGCCCCATGGATGCAAAGAATTCAGTGTCTGGGCCTCAATCCCACAACTCAAGCTTCCATTTCTACTTGGAGATGATGTTTGCTGTCTTCTCCTGGTCAACTTAGCACTGAATGAAAAGTGTTGGCCTGGGTGTCCTCTTCAGAAGCATGTAGACGTTTCCGGTTCTCCTAAGAACGAACACTGCTCCATCAATGCCAGAGGAGGAAGGTGTTTAATGAACACTTGTGAGTGTGCAGATCTCTTTACTATTTAAAAAGAGCCAGCACTCCAGCCTGCTTTCTCGCAAAGCCCATGTTCTTTGTAATCTGTGTACTGTATCTAGAACTAGAGTGTCACGTGACCCGAGTCTCAGCCACTGCAGGAAAAAATCCTGCAGACCACGGGATCACAACATGTTGATGTTTTCTTTGTGATTTATGGCTGTTGATGTTTGCGTCTTTCTTGAGTTGGTTTGTTTTCATGATCTCACGCATTTTTTGGGGGGAGTCAGAAAATGTTCCAAAAGAATTGTCATGAGCTGGCTGTCTGTCGTTCTTCAGAAGAGACATTTAGCTGGGGGTTATTCCCCGTGGACTTTAGCAACTCTGAGAAGCCCAGCAACGCTCTATTTAGACGTATTTATTTCTATTTCATGTTTGTGGGTATTTTGCCTGCATGCATGTCTGTGCACCATGTGTGAACCTGATGCCTCAGGACTTCAGAAGAGCGTATTGGATCCCCCGGAACCAGAGATACAGACGGCAGAGCTACTGCGTGTGCTGGGAATCAAACTTCTGCTTTTTTGGAAGAGCAACGAGTGCTGGGAACTGCTGAGCCATCTCTCCAGTTCCCCTCCCCCAGCAGCCTGCTTTGTGGCATTGGGTGTTGTGAGCATGGGGGAAAGGTGGTTCTAGAGACAAATTTTTCTTGGAAAAGTTGTGAAAACTGGAGATCCACGAGTTGGTTATATCCATGCTTGCTCTCTTTTCATGCGCCGGAGAGAGTATGGTGTGGCCTCCACACTGGTTCAGTTGGTCTGGGGCAGCCAGGCCTTCTAACGACTGGCCAGAGAGTGTAATTTAAATGATTGGTACAGTTCCCAAAGCTCTCCTTTATCATACTGAATTGAATATGGGATCGTCCATGCCTAGGTCTCATTTCTCCATTATCTGCTCTGTCTATTCAGTCAGGCTTCATTGCCATCTCCAGCAGTCTCCATGACACCTGGTTAGATTGCCCATTGTCGCCACAACTTCAGGAGATTTGTGTAACTTAATGGTATTATCGAGGGCTCCCCTTCCTGTGAGGTCTCTTGTGAGCTCCTTTGGCCTCACATGTTCTGGTCCAGGGTACTGTGACCTGAGAGATGTGTCAAAGGGGACCTCTTTCATGGTCAAGGGAGGATGGCCCATGGGTTTTCTACAGCTATTGCAGGGGGCAGAACTGTCAGTTCCCCCTATCCATGGCTTCCCCAACTAAAGAACCAACAAACTGTTGATCAAAAATATTCCCCCACAATTAATTCCATCTGTTAGGACATAGGCAGACATTTTTTTCTTGTGTAATGGCTTCTCGAATAACATTTTTATAATATCAAGTATTGAAAAGAATAAAAAGATTTAAAGACAATGGGGTAATATTCAAAGTTTATACAAAACCACTACCTGTTTATGTAAATGGTGGGCATCTAAAGATTTTGATACTCTCCGAAGTACCTAGATATCCAAAGTGATTGCATAGAAAACAAATAATAAGCCTTACATATCAACTCATGCTCACGTTTCAAACTATTGCAAAATTTGAAGTTTTAATCTTCATGGCTTGGTAGAGGAGAGTTAAATAAAAATTTGAAGGTTAAAAAGTTTGGGGAGAGAAAGGGGGAGAGGAAAAGGGGGAGAGTTAAGTTTCTTCTTATCCTGTTTGCTTGTTCATTTGTTTAGAAGCAGAGTCTCACTATGTAGTTCTGTCTGTCCCAGACGTCATTATGTAGACCAGGCTGGTTTTGAACTCACATAGATCCACCTACCTCTTCCTCCTGAGAGCTGGGATCAAAAGGCATGAGCCCCCATGCCAGGCCTGCCCCTTTCTTCTGAAATATAACTAGGAGCGGGGGGAGAAAAACTGAAACCACAAATAACAAGATGAATTTCCTTATGGTAGGATAAACTCTCAGCTGTGTTATTTGTGAGAATGAAAGGCTGCAAACAAAACCAAACCAAGCCATCTTCATGTGAGTTTTGTGTTTAGTATATGAAGTGTTTCCGGACTGTCATCAACCTAGTGTTTATGACCACTGTAGGGAAATAAACTACTTAACAACAGAAAATTATGGCATTGTCCCAATCTCGTCAAGCAAAGAGGAGACTACAAATGCTCTTTAAAAATACACAAGCATCTCCTGAGGCATCTGGGGACAGAGTCAGGGGGAGACGCTTCTGGGAGATGGGGAAACAATAACTGGTTTCCTGACTGATTAGGTTTTCCCACCTCATTATTTTAGAATTTCCCTGATGTTGACCATAGCCTTGCTGTATTATGCAGCACTAAATTATACTTACGGTTAAGAAAATAGAAAGAAAATTCTCTGAAGCCTATTCATCTGAATTCTGGGACGAGAGAATGAATGGCATCTGTCATCAGCTTGGACAAGACTGCAATTGCAGCCAGGTGTGGTGGCACAACTTTAATCCCGGCACTGGAGAGAAAGAGGCAGGCAGACCTCTGAGTTTGAGGCCAGCCTGGTCTACAGAGTGAGTTCAAGGACAGCCAAAGGCTATGTCTCAAATTAAAACAAAACCAAGTATGCAGCTGTTTTCAGCTCTGTTCAGTGCTGGCCGCCTCTGCCTACCTCCTAACACAACATACGTGTGTAGTTCAGAAGCCACGTCAGGCAAGTGGGTCCCAGGGATGGAACTTAGGTCATCCTCACGCTTAGCAACAGTGCCTCTCTCATCCCCCACATGACATTTTTTCTAAACACCTCATCAGACTCCAAAAGCTATGCAAGGATGTTCTCCCAGGAAAGCACACACAGGCTGTAATGCACTCTCATTCCTTTGACTGGTGCTACGGTCTTTGAGCATTTACCCCCAGGTACCCATCTCTGGTCCCCTCCACGTTCTCCTTGTCTGTCTTCCCTTCCACATGGCAGTCTTTAAAACATGGCCTGAGAGTTGTTCTTTGCTAGAGCTCATGTTCCCAACATGGCGAGGTCTGTAATTTTGATTCTGGCAGGAATTAATAATCTCCTTGTTATATTCCTAATTAGTTTTTCATCAAAATCACTGTTAGAATCTACTCACTATTCTATGGAGGCTCCCCCCTCAGGTGGCAAGCCAGAGGTATTCCAAGGAGCTTTTAGTCTATTAAAGGCTCCATGGATATATCTTCTCCCCCATTCAATTAAGAATCTCCCTTTAAACGCTCCCAGTAGGATCTAGGTGTTTTGCTACAGTCCCCCAAATAGCTCAAGGTTTTCCTGAAACCCTTAGCTCCCTTTGCGTTGTGTTTGCTGCTTGGGTTCTAGGCGTCGGAAGGCAACACTCAAGTTACTATGCTGATAGACCAAAAATCCATCTCTCGAATCCTCCTTATTACCCACATACAGTAGTACCAATTTCCCAATGACTAGTGATTTTTTTTTTTATTTTAAAGTATTTGACTTGGCCCAAGAGAATTCCAACTCACTGCTCCATCACTGCTCCTTACAGAGTAGAATTCCATGTCCTTGTCCTATTATATGTGTAACAACCAACCCTGGTCGAAGTAGAATAGACATCCTGCCCACTCTAGTTTCCTCTGTAAGTGCCTTGTCCCCACCATCCTTAGCAGTTTATTGTTTTTGTAATTCCTGAATAATTCCAGAGGAGGTCTTTTTTTTTTTTTCTCTCCATTGTTTGGGCAACCAGACTCATAAGGGACTTGGAGAGTTTCTGCAGTATGTAGTGTTCAGGCTTTGATGGGACTAGAGTTCAGACCTGCCCCACATGACAGTCTAAAGAATACTAGCTGGAGATTAGGAATTGCTGATGATCTGATGCTGTGGAGCCTTCTTCCCCTTCTCAGTCCCGAGGGAGTGACCTTGGGTGTGGAGGGATCTTCAGAGATGCTTACCCACTCTCCTTGATTTTTCCAGAAAGTTTAAGCCTTTTAGTAGATTGAGTTGACATTCAGGTGACAATTACAAAGTTCTTCAAAGCCCCTCTCTACCTCCATTCAATCAGAAGGTTAACTTAAAACAGAAAGCCACCAGGGCAGCGCCTCAGACTTGAGGGCCGATTACTGTTCCTATTTGATGCCAACCGCAGTGTGTATCTGTGGGTCTGCTCCAGCGTTTGCCTGGCACAAGCTTGAAGCAAATGCTGGAGCAGAGACTTGCTGAGGCTTCTGTTGGACCCCTCTTCGACAAGCTAATGTGATGACCCAAGTACCTATAGTCAGCACACGCCAGGTCCACTCAAAGCATCGTGGGTTCCCTTCTGTGTGCGAGGTTGGAGAAGCCACGATTGCATGAGCCTTCCCTGAGGAGAAATGCACAGCTAAGGTGTAAAGACCATGATGGAGCCTCATCTGAGATGCTGCTACCTCCTCTGGGGACGGAGGGTGCAGTGGCCAGGGGTCATTGGGTTACATATGGCAGAAATACTCAGAGATGTTTCAGTAGGGGCTTTCTGGAAGGGTGGAGGTCCCTCTCCCCAAGTCACTTGCATGCCATAGTTCATTTGCTTTAGGCAGGGACTCCAGGCTACAGAGACTGTGGTACTGGAACTCAACAGTGCTAACACTGGCATGGGAACCACTTCCCATAGAGGGCACCACTTCCCCCCAACTCTTCATACACTCATTTATTGTTATTGTAGGTATGACGTATGTGGGTCTGGGCATGCCAGAGCTAATGTATGGTGATCAGAGGACAACTTGTGAGCCACTTTTCTCTTCCCGCCTTCATGTGGGTCTGGGGCGGGGATGAGCTTATTACCCATTGAGTCGTTTTACCTGCCTGCAGACTTTATTTATGAAATATCTAATTTTGAAATAATTACAAACTTAGAAATAATTGCAAGAATATCTCAGAGACCATTTGTAAGATTTTTATCCAAATTCACCATTTTTTTAAAAAAAATGGAGTATTAATTTTATATCTATTGCATCATTTTCTGAATCACTTGAGAGAAAGTGATTTGAAAGTCATTCAAATATATTTGGTGACTTAATCTATCATTGTAGATTTCCTAAGAGCCAGAATACTCTCTTGTGTCACCAGAACAGTTAACAAGCCCTAGGAAGCTTTGCAATGATACATGGTGCCTTTTATTGTTAGTCCATATTCTAAACTTGCGAACTAAATGACATTTTTTCATAGTACAGCTTTATTCTTGAGTACAGGATTTACCCTAGGCACACACAGTATATTTAATTGTCATGTTTCTTTTTTTGTTTAACTGGGAAAAAGCATTTAAATCTTCATCTTTTATCATATTGAAACAAAAATCCCAATTATCTGACAGGACATTTTAAATTTGGACTTTATGCAACATCTCCTCATGATAGAACTCAGGTGATGTGTTCTTGCTCAGAATTCTGCATAGATCTGCATAGGTAATGTTGTGTGCTCACATTCAAGGGCACATGAGGTGTGCTTCATAGTTTTTCATCTGAATTTTCATAAACTGATCAAAGGTATGAATGGTTTTACTTGTGTAAAGTTACTTTTTGAACACTAGGTTATAACTAATAAATACAGTGCAGAGACCTACTTTATGATCTTTTTTCCATTTCTCATCTTGTTACTCACTGGGTTTGAACCAAAGATTTGAATTGCAGCGATAACTCCTACTCTGATAGTTTAATATGGCGATGTTTTTGCACACCTGGGGCTGTCTCCAAACCCACCAATACTCGGTTGTATAGAAGAGGCCTTTTGTCTTCAGTTATTTATTTAGTAATAATCAATATGATTGCCCAAAACCACATGTTTTATGGGAAGCTTTAGCTATTATTTTGACGCCCAAAGAATCAGACGTTGTTGAGTGGGGACTCTCTTTCCTCCACTCATTGTCCCCCGCATCTTCCTCCCCATCCTCCTCTTTACCCAGTTTCTTCTACTTTTCCTTCCAACCCCAGTTTTCTCCTTTGCCTCTCGTGCCTCCACCATCCTCTGAAAGCACTTCCTTACTTTCTGGAGTAAGAGGGTTTCCTGGGCTCATAATGCTTCTTCTCTGTCCCAGATCTATGAACAGCTCCTTCTTCAGGGAGCTCTCTGGTTCTTTTTAGTGGGAAGCCATGTTTAGAAGCCAAGACTGGAGTTCTAGATGTACTTGCTGCTAGCGTGACATTACATTTAATTTTTTTTTTCAGCAAATGAAGCTAGAGTATAAAATTTACAGGCACTGTTATTACTGGGACTGCTTATAGATTTTCATCAACACGTTCAGGTCTTTTCTAATTTTTCTCCTCTCCTCTCCTATGTCCGCTCCCTCTCCACCCCTCTCCTCTTCTCCCTCTCTGTTAGAGTCTCACTATAGAACCCAGGCTGCCCTTGAACTTGATAATGTAGGCTAGACTAACCTCAAACTCAGTGATCCACCTGTCTCTGCCTCCGAAGAGCTGGGGTTAAAGGTGAGTGCCACCATGACTGGCGTCTTTCTTTCTCATATTGAGAATCCATGATCATCAAAATATAAACACGTTTACTCATTTGCTTGGTGCTGTAATATATGCATCAATAGTTTCAAAGACGTCGCCCCTGTGCTCCTACAAAAATAAACCTGTTGAGAAGAGTTCAAGGTTTGTTTTTGTGATTTTGTTTTTCCTTCAACTTTAGGCACGTAGAGCACTCTGCTCAAAGCTATCTGTATTAGTCGTTTGCTTAAATGTCCTTCGGTATATTCCTATTATTTAGTTTTACTTCAGTTGAATTTATTTCTTTCCCTTTTCATTTAGGTTTCTACGATCTGTGCTGTAGCAGTCGAGATTCTATTCCTGTTTAATAGTTATAAACTCGATTTCCCCTCTTGCTAATGGGCTTTTGTCTTTGCGTACTTAGACTATTAGCTCACTTCGAAAAATCAGAAGTACATGAAAAGTATTTGCCTCACTTTCTCCCATCTTTTCAATCTTACTCTAACTTAGTCTTAACTCCTTTGAAGTTAACTGATTTCATTGTTTTCTAATTGGCTGCTTCCTGCATTTCTTTTCAGAAGGAACAAAGATTTGTGTATAGTGTATGTTTATTCTCCTTTCTACCTTTTATATGGAAGACAGTATTCAGAACATTTGCTTTTGTGGTTTACATATTAACTTCATAGACACAATAGAGATCATCACTCTTTATCCATTTACAAAGATTCCTCTTCGTTTTCTTGTTGTGAAATAGTTGCCTGGTACACCATTGCTTTATTTGGTAGGTTAGCCCCTCATTTCTTATATTGGGACATTTAGTGTCCTAGTTACATTTTTATTGTCAACCTGACACAATCTAGAATCACCCGAGAAAAAAGTCTTAATGAGAAATTGTCTATACCAGTTGGCTTGCGGGTGAGTGTGTGGGGGATTACTTTAATTGTTAGCTAATTTAAGAATTTAGCTAACTATGGGCAGCACCATTCTGCAGGCAGGAGGCCCTCAACGGTGTAAGAGAGGAAAAAGCTAGCTGAAGAGCATATATCCATGTATTAATTCTCTCTGTGTACTTATAGGATGAGATGCTCTTGCCTTGCCTTTCCTGTGATAATGGATAGTTTAGAGCTGTAAGGGACCTCTTCCCAGAGGCAACAGCAATGAAACCAGAAGGGGTAGTTTTCAGTATTTTGCCAATTACTAACAATTCCTTGTTAACGGAATTTGTGAGCTTTTAAAGATATTTTTGCAAATTTAAGTTTCTAAAGGTGGGACTAATGGAATAGAAGAGTAAAATGTATGCAGAATTTTGTCCAAAATGGCCAAAGATTGAGGGATAGCTCAATGAGAAAGAGGTTTGCTGTCTAAGCATGAGGATTTGACTTTGGATTCACCAAGGCCAAGCAAACCCCAGTAACTCTAACTGCGGGAAGTGTCCGATCTCCCAGTCTCATTGGCTGGTCGCTGTCGCTGAAATGCTGAGCTTCAAGTCCAATGAGAGCCCTTGTCTCAAAGAAGTGAGTGAGGAAAACAAGCGGTATTAACTGCTAACGTCCACAAGTGCTGTGTGAGAGACTAAGCCTGCACGCATGCAATTAAGAAAGCAAATGCCCAGCTTCCTCTCACGCTGTCTGTGCAGCTTTGCTCTCCCTCCAGTGTATGAACGAGACTCCTTGTAGCCTTGCCACAGAGTGACAGTCATGGTTTTGATATATTTTCTCAACTCGAAGGCATCTCATCATGTAATCATTCTGTGGTAAGTTGAACATCTTACCATATGTTTAGGGCATTTTGAGAAATTATTCATAATTTTGCTTCTTAATGATTTTTTCTTCTTTTTATTAATTTTGGCCATTCTTTAGGTATATTATAAGTTCTTTTATATTTTTCAACACACATAGTCATTCTCTCTGTCTCTCTCTGTCTCTCTCTCTGTCTCTCTCTCTGTCTCTCTCTCTGTCTCTCTCTCTGTCTCTCTCTGTCTCTCTCTCTGTCTCTCTCTCTGTCTCTGTCTCTCTCTCTCTCTCTCTCTCTCTCTCTCTCTCTCTCTCACAAATGCATGTAGCTCAATTATTTTTAAAAGATTTTTTTTTCTCCTAAGACTGGAGCAGTGGCTCAGTGGTTAGAAGCACTGGCTGCTCTTGCTGAAGAGCCTGGGTCAGTTTCCAGCGCTCACATGGCAGCTCCCAGCTGTCCTGTAACTTAGTCCCTGGAAATCTGATGTTCTCTTCTGGCCATGGAGGCACCAGACACTCACATGACATATGATGGACACACAAAGACAAAACACTTATGCACATAAGATAAGCAGATAAAATTAATTTAAAAACGTTTTCCCGATTTCTCTCTCAACTTTAGACTTTATTCAGGCAACTTCATTTTATCGATCTATTGTGTTTTGATTTGTAAGTCTGGGTCTTCTTCTTTTGATTCTCTAGTAGGTGCTAGGTACTGAAGGGATCTGTGGAGTGTAAAGTTCCGGTTTTGTTGGAGACCCAGTTTCGTCATGTGGTATTTTTCTGGAAACTGTTTTGTAAGAGAACGCTTTGCTGAAGCAGACATGTGGGAGGATGTTTTGATGAAGCAGACACGTGGGAGGAGGTTTAGCTGAGAACGGACACGCGGCGTTTTTCTGAAAGCTGCTTGGTGAAAGGACACGTGATGTTTTGCTAGAGCGCTTGCTTGAGAGGACATGAGATGTTTGGAAAGAGTGTAGGTATAACATAGTGGACAGTGCACTGGACGGTGCTCCGGTATTGGTTTATCTTGCAGGACGTGGGCTTCGCTGACACTGGTCTTCCCTGATGACCAGTGGCATTGGTTCTCCTTGCCTCCTTCTTCAATCTTTGCTTGTCATAACTTGTAGAGAGACATGCACCAAAGAACTTCTGGTGGTTCTGGCTGCTTCTTGCCCCTTTGGTGTACTCTGGCTGATTGGCAGAGCCTTGCGGTTACTTGTGGATCAAGCAGCTGCTGTGGACTCATGTTTGCTGTTCTACTAGTGGACTGGACTGCAGACAACAAAGATTGGGATCACCTCAAAGAACTACTAAACAGGTCCATGCCCGTCTTGTCCTATTAGCCATCTTCCTCCCCTCCCCTTGGTTGGTGGTCTATAAGTGAGGTTGAAGCATTTAAGAACCCTTATTGAAGTAGATTTAAAAAAAATATGTCTATAGACCTGTCTTACAGATGTTGGCCACAGGAAGGGAAGCTATGATCTCACAGGAATAGGATCGGCTCCAACAGTTCCATCATTTGTCTTTCTCCTTCAGTTTTGTGACTCAGTTTCTCTGTGATGGAAGATGACTGCACAGCTTGTGTAAGTTTGAGCATACCTGGCCATAATATTAACTGTGGAATTAATGAAGTGGCTATCAACTCATTCTGTTCTTCAGATTGGTAGGCCTTTGAATCTGTCTTACATAGTCACTGTAATACTTACCAGGGTCTACTTTGATTTATACTATTTTTCTACTGTTTCTTCACTCCTTCATCTTCTATTTGTGTGTGTGTGTGTGTGTGTGTGTGTGTGTGTGTGTGTGTGCACGTGCGCATGAGTGTGTTTCATCCCTTTTCTTCTTTCTGATGCAGTGTCTCATATAACCCAACTGGCCTCAAATTTGTTATGTAGCCAAAGACAAGCTTAAGCTTCAGATCTTCCTGCCTTTTATGACTCATGGTTTTATGTGGGTGGGAATTGATCCCAAGGTTTATGCATTCTAGGTAAGCCCTCTACCCACTGGGCTGCATCTCTAGCCCCTCCCCTTTTGTCTACCCACTGAGCTGCATCTCTAGCCCCTCCCCTTTTGTGTACCCACTGAGCTGCATCTCTAGCCCCTCCCCTGTTGTCTACCCACTGAGCTGCATCTCTAGCCCCTCCCCTGTTGTCTACCCACTGAGCTGCATCTCTAACCCCTCCCCTTCTTTCTACTCACTGAGCTTCACATCTCTCAAGCTCCTCCCCTACTGTATTTTGACAGTTGTAAATGCTTCCTATTCTGATTGCTCCCAATATCTTTAACAGAGATAGTTGATTTACTAGTGTCTAAAGTAGTAGCTCTCAACCTGTGGGTTGCAATACCCTGAAGGGAGAGTCAAGCAACCCTTTCACAGGGGCTGCATATCAGATATCCTGGATATCAGATATTTACATTAAGATTCATGATAGTAGCAAAAATTACAGTTATAAAGTATCACTGAAGTAATTTTATGGTTGGGAGTCACCACAAATTAGGAACTGTATTAAAGGGTTACAGCATTAAGAACGTTGAGGACTACTGGTAAAGTTAAACAATATTCTTATATTTTTATGAATCTTACTGTCTTTACATTATACTTTATACTTTAGTTATAACACTTTCTCATCTAATACATCACTTTTCTCTGTCCTCACTCTGGTCTGCTTTAAAAATCTTTATAGCAAAATTATTACAGCTTTTTCTGAGTCAATATTTGTCCACATTTATTTCATATTTACAAAATTGTTACTTAGTTTCAAGTGTTTGTAACAAACTGAATACAAAGCCAATTTAGCCGTCCAGCCTAAAAGCATATGAAAAATTAAAGAATAATTAAAAAAGAACAGAAAGAAGAAAATTATATATATATATATATATATATATATATAACATAGTTATATTTATAATTATGTGTTGCATTTAAACATATTGCATAGAGTTTTTAAGCAGGAATTGGCTTTAATCAACTGTGGAACCTGGCTTGACAGTTGGCCTAAGACTGTGGTCCTCCTGTTTGGTGCTGGAGTGATCAGAAATGGGAGATGGGTTCAAGGCAAGAGTAAGCAAGAACAAGCTAGAATCTTATGAAGATGGGCTAAAATCAAAGTTATTTTTTTGTTGCCCTGATGTTGCACTGTGACTTTTTTCAGAGACTAAGACAGTTACTCCTGAGTTTAAACATGAATCCCTGCCCAGAATTCAGAGGAGCTGACGTTGACTAAGAAAAGAACAGTTGCAAGTTTCTGCACTGTATATTTCATGTGTGTCAGTTACACCTGTGGTGTCCTCCAACACCTAAGAGTCCCAGCATTCCAAGGTAGAGGCAGGAAGTTTGAGACTAAGTTTGAAGGCAGCTGGTAGGCTTAGTGAGTCCCATGCTGGTGAGGTCTCTAAGACAAACAAACACAGAACCCTACCCACCTGTCCCTAATCCCCAAGATATTCTTCAATACCAGGTGCTCTCTGATAGAATTTGTAAGATGAAGTGCATTCTAGCCCAAATGGCATAAGTCATCATAAATATTTTTCCATCATAAACTATTAATCTAAAATTACTCTTCTGTTTGAAATGTGTCTGGTATGGCCTCCTTTAGTAGATGTTTTTGGTAGTTCCTGGGTTCTGTTTCAAAATGTGTTTATTATCCCCTGACATTAGCAAGCTACTTTCTTGTTCATGTAGTCTAGATTAGCATGGCTACTCTTCTTTTAGCACTGAGAAACTTTCCCCACTGATTCAGGATGTCGCTGTTGCTGGGTCCTCAGCTGCCATTCTAAAGGCAGTTTGTTTGAAAGCGTGGTTTTTGTTTCACCTGTTGTAAAGATCTGCTTGTTGTCTTTGGTGTGGAATATTTTCATAACCAATCTCAGTGCATGCGTCTTTTTAGTTCTTGAGCCTAGGCTATGGTTTCTGTTTGCTGCTTTGTGTCTGGTTTGTTATTATTAGTGTGCTCTCTCACTCATTATTTTCACACGTGGCCTAGACCGTATCACCTTTTCATCCTTCCAGGCCTCTAGCCGCTATGTGGGACAGCTAGAAACAGCTTCCCTTTTTCTTTTTTGGTCACTCAAAGACGATTTGATCTTATTGTGATGAGAGGCTAGGACCTTTGAAAAATCTTTGAAATTTGTTAAGGCTTAGCTTTAAGATTTTGTGGATTTGAAAAATGTCTGAAGTGAAGTTGTTTTCAACTCATTTCATTTACTGATTTAGGTTTGTTGTCCAGAATTGTGATTTGTGAAAAGTGCAAGCAACAGTGACACCATTTTTATTGTTTTCTACACCTGCCTCAGTGTCTGCTAACCTGGTTCTCCAGTTCTAGTATAGCCACCTATACACATGTGCTTTAGGGTCTTAAGCTGTTCTGGGAAGTGTGTGTGTGTGTGTGTGTGTGTGTGTGTGTGTGTGTGTGTGTGTGTCTGTGTGTCTGTGTGTGTTTGATCCAGCATAGAAAGTAACTTGAGCAAACTGCGGGCTTTTCTTCAAATCTAAATTTCTTATATAGAATCTACCTACAAGTAAAATGGGGTTTCTAATCTATCAGTAATTTAATTGATTCAATTGTAAAAGGTATCAAAAGGTTGGTACCAGGTGTGTATATTTCTTCCCCTGTTATTTTTTACCCATAGGCTAGAATGTATAACAGAACAATCAGAAGGGACTTTCGATGCTTGCCTTCTCAGTTCTATAATCTGCTGTATAATTTTGTAGAGACAATGAGTAACTTAGGCTCTGTGGGAGAATGCATGGGATGATTTGACCGGGTGCTTCTAGTCAGAACTCTATAAGGAGGAGACCACAGGACCACAGTTGCCACTCCATAGGGTTGAGGCTTAACCTTAGGAATGTGATATCCTTGGGTGTGAGGGGAGCCAAGGCTGTAAGGCAGCTGGTCAAATGTCTGAGGTACCCCTCTGCCTCCATGAGGGAGTAAGAGGCTACCAGGACCGAGGGCACTTCCTTGTCTCAGAATAGCGTTGGAATGTGTTTGCTCTACTGTCTGTAGATGGTCCTCTCATATGAGAGAGAGAGATGGAAGAAAGGAGGGGAAGAGAGGAGGGGAAGAGAGTAGGGGAAGAGAGGAGGAGTGGAACTGGGAGTGAGTGAGGGAGGAGGCGGGGAGATGCATTGCCACGTGTTGCCCAGCAGTTTTCTTTTGGGACTCTGGTGCAAGGAGAGAGGGTTGATGTTACCTGACTATGAAACTGTTGCCTGTTAGATCGATTTTGTAAAGTGTTTGTGTAGCACCACGTACATGAGCTCTTCCTTAATCCCAGCCACTCTTCCCTCCCTCGCCCTCAGCTTATTGATGGAATTTTATGATGCATTTGTGCTAACTCCCTCTCCCCCAGCTCAACCAAGTTCATACTCATCCTGTGCAGGATACCCCTTGTTGTAAAATCACTTCGGTTAACAACAGTGCCCCCCACCCCCATTGCTTCCTTTTTTTCTTAACTATCAGCTGGTTATGGAATCAGGTTTGATCCCTTTTTATTTGAATACTTTGAAGAATTCACAGCAGCTTAGCCAAGATACCATTTCCTCCCAAACTCACATGATTATGCTAATTCAGAAGAAACGTGTTGATGCACTATTAAAAAGCATGATCTGTTTTCAGCTTCTGGGTAGAGAGGAGAGCAGCAGCCTTTAGTGGCCGTGTCAGTTGTGACTGTGTTATTATGTGCAGATGTGCCAGCTGCCAGTAGGCATTTTCTCTCCGATAGCGCTAACCACTTAACCGCGGGTCAGCAAGGTGCAGCTCTCAGCCAATAGATCTAATTGCAATCCTTCTATGTTCCCGGTGATTGCAGGTTTCTCTGGCTCTATAAACAAATAGTAATCAGCTAAACCTGTTACCTCTGAGTAGCGATGTCACGATATGAAATATTAACCGTTCAAAATACAGTAATGATGGCTTAAAACTGTATTTGTTTCTTGAAAATAAAGGAAAAAAATTGTAAAAAGAGGGAAATCAGAGGCTGAAGAATTGGGATTCTGAAGGGCTCCTCTGGCTCTCTTCGCTCTCCATAAAAGCATTACGTGTGTGTACGGCGTGTTTTATGTGGTCAGACACAGCGTAAATATTGTGTGCATCTCTCGCTGGAGTAACAATGCATTAGCAGCATCACAAATAAACCCTACCCAAGCATCTACATTTTTATGACATTTTTATGTTAATGCAAGTCAAACTTATGCTTTGCGATGTATCTAATCCATCCCAAATTAATCCATTTGTATTCCTGTAATCCAATCAGCTCCAACCTCCACTGCTGAAAAGTTAGATGTAAAGTCTGTGGGAGAAATATGGCCGCCGGTCTGGGTCCCCAGGAGCCTTGCTCTTTGGAGGTAATTTTCCTCTTTGTCACATGGAGGCAGTGTGGGTTTGATGGCTGCCCTGAGTAGGGATGTAGGAGAGAGGGCAGGGGTAGAAGAGTCCCTAGAGCTGAAGTCACCAATGTAGGTGACGCAGTCTTTGGACCTTTGCTTCTAATGTTTAACTTTGCTTTCTTGGTGCTATCTGGGGATGCTTCCACTGACTTTAACTGGTAGTCTCTGATGACATTCCTAATCTCAGGGCCGGGGTTTGATCACATACCGACTGGTCTGCTGGATGCTATGGTGAGCTTTTCTTGAGCATTGTTATGTACAACATATACAGATATATGCTATACGTACTTAAAATTCACTGTGCATGATTTTACATTCCAGAACTTGAATCAAGGTTTTGCACATTCTATTTTGCTCAAATCAGCTCACTAAGGATGAGGCATGCACTGGGGCTTGTTGGGGGAAATTCTGGGCTTCATAGAATGTGCTTTTCTGTTATCCTGAAACTGAACAAGGTATGTATAGTTCCTTCAAAAAAGCTGAACAGATGATGACTTGCGCAGTAGGAAAACCACTAAATTGGAGTCTCGAGTTGAGATTCAATGGCGTGTGAATAGAAGTCCACAACCTTACAATCAGAGAAAATGTAAGTAAATGACAGCCACACTATAGCTAAGATCTTAAACTCAAAATCCCAGCGAGAACTACAAGATTCATACTGATTTCAAAACTGATTACAAAATTCATCAAGACCTAGATGAATGGTACAGAAGAGTGTTGGTAAGGACATTAAATACAGTCAATCAGAAAGACATATGCTTTTTAATAAGTGCTTCTGGGAAAGATGGATATTCACATACAGAAAAATAAAGTCTGTCCCATACCTAATACTGTATACAAAAATGAATAAAACTGTATTCATGTCCTAAAACTATGAGACATTTAGAAGAAAGTAGAGAGTAAAAAGTTACTTATACTAGATTTGGCAACGAGATCTTGAATATGATATCATAGGCACAAAGACAAAAACAAGCAAATTATACTTTGTAAAGTTAAAAAATGTAAAAAAAGATGCTGTCAATGGAGTAATAAGGCATAAAGTGAGAGAAAAAATAGATACCTGGTAAGCAGTTGATGCCCATAGAATTATCCATATAATCCATAGTACACAGAGAAGTCCTAACATACAACAACAAAACAACCAGAGAATGGGGTAAGAAGTTTAACAGATATTTCTTCGAAAATAAAATATGAATGCTCAATAGAACATGGAATGATGATCAATATAATTAATTGGCAAAATATGAGCCAAAGTTATAATGAGGTACTTATACCCATTAGCATGGCGCCTATAAGCAGCAAGTGTTCAAGTAGGGTGTGTGTGTATGTGTGTGTGTGTGTGTGTGTGTGTATGTGTGCACATGTGCCTCCAACCCCCCCACACAAAGAAAACAAGCATTAGAAAGGGTGTGGAAAAACTGGAGCCTTTATGAATTAGGAGGTAAAGAGATACAGTTATTATGGAGAATGGTATGGCAGTTTCTCCATAAATTAAAAACACACTTGCTGTATAATACAGCACACAGCAATTCCACTTCTGGGTAAATGACCAAAAAGAACTAAAAGCAGAATCTTGAGATATTTTTGCACCCATATCCATAGCAACATTAATCACAAAAGCACAACACGAAAGCGACTGCAGTGTCCATTTAATAGTGCGTGGGTAAGAAAAAGGTGGTGCACGCCTGCATAGAATAAAATATTACTAAACTCATTATTTTAAGATGTATTATTGATTTTATGTTTAGACATTTTGTGCGTATGCGTATCAATGTATCATGTACGTCTCTGGTGCCCATGAAGGCTTGAAGAGGGCATCAGATCCCCTAGGACCTCTGGAGGAGTGGCCAGTGCTCTTCTCTGCAGTCTCTTTATGTAAAGAAGAACGTTCTGACGTGTGCTACAGTAGGAACGAACCTTGAGGGCATCATGCCAAGTAAAATGAACCAGTCATGAAAAGAAAAATGCTATATGACGTTATTTACATGAGACTCCAGGAATAGTCAAGACGTAGACAGAAGAAGCAGTAAGCTGTTTGCTAGGGGCTGGGGAGAAGAAAGAAAGCATCGTCTGACAGGTAGAAAGTTTCGGTTTTACAGTATGGAGTTCTGGAAATGAATGGTGGTAATGTTTGTACAAAAATACAATTATAATCAGAGCCACTGAGCTAAAGGTTTACAAGCTGGTATGATAGGAAATTTTATTTTTATATGTATACGTGTTATAACAAAAAATATCAGGGGAGAGAGAAAGTCCACATTTTTAACAGACAGGCTACATAGCACAAGCAATGCGCTTGCTAGCTTGGGTTCAAATCTCCACTCTACCGAATCACTAGCAATGCAGGGAGTCACTACTCCAGGCCTTGGTTTTCTTGTCTATTATCGTAAGTTGTGACTTAACTCAAGAGGTTGCCAAGCAATGTTCAGCAGGATAGAGGCAGAAATGGCTGTCTTAGAAGAGCTGACTCTGTGGCACCTTCTGGCATTTGTTTTTCTCCGGATTGTCCAGTTAAGGACTATGAAGATTTGTACTGTTAATTGTCTGAATTTTACAAATAAAGAGACTGTCTGGTTGAGGTCCAGAAAGGCCAAACGTCCTGCTCGTGGTGATCACAGATCCACATGGGACAGAACTAGGAGTCTCCAGCTTCCCAGGTTTGCTGCTGGCTTCTCTGCAGGGGACTGGGGAAAATGAGACTGAGCTCAAGACAGATACTCTGGGACTACTCCTTAGCTTAGTAGCTCTTGAGACAAAGGCACATGTGCCCGCAGCATGTGGTGATAAACTTAGGAGCACAGGCAGGAGGTTTGAGCTCTTCCTCTAAATCTCCCCAGCATAAGCCCTGCTGCCCCAATTTCTGGTGATTCATACACATTTACCTGGGATTGGCTGGGACACAGCCAGAAGTTTCCAGGAAACAAAGGCTATAATTTGTCTTTTATTTTAATTCGTATTTTATTTTTCCCGAGCTGGTTCTGTCTGACTCCAAATATGTGGCCACTGTTTGTTTCATCACTTTCTGGTGGGCAAGGACAGGAAAGAAGTCTTAATTAGGACTGGAAATCAAAGGCTAGGAATTAGTTTTGCCTTTGGTTTTATTAATTTGGGTCCCGGTACAGATGGCCTCCTCCTGACGTGCCATTCCTCGTCTCTGTATGGCAGTCCATGCCTTGGTTCACCTTTCTTTGCCTGTTGGGTTATGAGGTTGCTTTGACTGTGAGGAATTTATGGGAGAGAAGCCCTGCCAACCGTGGCCGTAGAGCGAGATTTCCTTCCTTGAGCTCTCTGGCGTGATACAAGACGGGATTCCTCTGTCAATCTGTGTTTAACTCAAAGGGGTCTACCTGGTTTATATTCAGAGGGACGCTGTCAGCTATTTTTATGTGGAGAGAAAATGGTGGTGGAGGTGGTGGTGGTGGCAGTGGCAGTGGTGATTTGTGTATGTGTAGGTGGGGGTGCCTTTGAAGGGACAGAATAGGCTTAGAAATCTGCAATGGGCTCTCTTCTCCTTTAACATTGATGCTGGGTAATTAGCACAATGCGCACAGGGTTTTATCCATATTCATGGCCCTTTCCCACAAGCATAAACAATCCAGTCTCTATTATTTCCTTGCCTGTGCAGCTCCCCCTCTCTCTGCCACCTGCAGAGCCCTGTGCTACTCCGTTCATGGCATTCTGGCTCTGGTTGGGGGTGGGGGAGCTCCCCCTGGCTGCCGGGCGTGGGTACCAGTGGGGGACTCCACGGAGAGCAGGAGGAGTTCCTCAGCAAGGCAGCATCTGTGACCAGCTGGAAATTTCAACAAACTGCATCCACAGTTCTGATTACATGATCTTTGAGAGCACCAAGAGGAGTAGGTAGGGTTACATAATTGTTCCTGTACGACAAAAGAGAAAATGAAGCAAAAGGGTTGGACAGTTGATTGTTTTGCTCTTCCAGGCTCACTCCCTGAGGTGTTTGGTCTGGTCCTTTGCTCCAATAGATTCACTTCAGAGGGCCCTTCCCTGGTATTCCTTGCCTTCGAGTACCTAGAAGCCAACAGTACATGGCTAGGATATGGGAAGAGGTTAGGATTTGGTGACTATCCACGTGTGTTAGTCATTCTTTGTCTTTCTGTGGCCATATTGTTGTTGGAGGCTGATTTTCTACATGTGGTGGTTTGAATGTGTTTGGCCCATGGGACTTGGCACTATTAGGAGGTATGGCCTTGTTGGAGGAAGTGAGTCACTATGTAGGTGGACTTTTAGGTCTCCTGGTACTCAAGGTCTGCCCAATGTGGAAGAATGCTTCCTCCTGGCTGTCTTTGGATGAAGATGTAAAAGTCTCAGCTCCTTCTCCAGCACCATATCTGCCTGGACACTGCTATGCTCCCCACCATGAAGAAAATGAACTGAACCTCTAAGTCTGTAAGCCAGCTCCAATTAAAATGTTGTCTTTTATAAGAGTTGTTGTGGTCATGGTGTCTCTCACTGCAATGAGACCCTAAGACAACTATACCATATTCAGACCCAGGAGTGCTAAAAGAGCTGCCTCTGTGTCGGTGAAAATTCCTTTCTGTGTTTATCCTTTTTCTATTAAGTTCTAGGAGAGACCAACTGCTACCTATCAAGACCTCAGCTGCTATAAATAACTTGCCAGTGATTATACAGCTAGAAGATAGAGCCCAACATTTCTTCACACTTACTTGGGCTACTCCTATTGGGTGATAGTGTCCTCCTTTGTAATCCCTTCCCAGCAGGCTATGAAACCACCAGCCAATAAAAGATCTGGATCCTGTCCACATGGCCCAATTCTTATGTGTTCAACTTAATGGTTTGGCTTTTCTTTGTGGAGGCAAGACCTCAAGCATGTGCACAAACTGTGTGAAAGGCAGTGTTTGTTTCATTCTGAACATGTCTGTTCTGCTACAGAAGAAATGCCTGAACATAACATGAGGAGATGTGGTGAAGTCACTCTGAGAGGTTGCAGACATTATTTTACTAACTCACTTTCAATCCAAGTCTTTCCCTTAATTAGGATTTGCTTGGCCTCCCTGAAGTCAGTGTTTGGGAGGTGGAGGCAGCTTTCCCCCTCTTTTCTCACAAAAACAAACCAATGAAATGCCCTACTCATGATTCAACAACTGGAGGTCAATCTCAGCAACATTTGTTGACTCCATACTCCCTGGATTGGTCTTTCTCTCACTTGGTGCATGGGTGGGGACAAGCACACCACATGCTCCAAGTGCTGCCAGGGTAAAACTCGGCTGTCTGTCTTTCCCTCTTCTAAAGGAGTTTACTGAAGACCATGCACACCATGTAATTGGCAAATAATTACTGCAAGCTTATTGTGAACCCGAGGCACGGTAGGTTATACAATGGCTATTGAAGAAATATAAGCATAGCCTTTGTCTTCAGGAAACTTCCACACTTATTAGGGAAACTATAAAGACAGAAAGGTATTTTCTATGCAAATGTCCAAATGACACATTGCTGACTGTCATAAATAGCTATGGCATCAGAGCAATCCTCATGGCGGTGCAGGGAAAGCCTCATGAAAGCAAGAACACTGGTAGCTGAATTTGATATGACCTCACTTTTCTCTTCTTTGAAGCTCAAAGCTACTTTTGGAGAAAGGACACAGGGATTGAATTTGATCTTCACAGCTAGGGTGAAATTTCCTCTCCACAGCTGCCATTTTCCACCCTGTAACAGCCTTTGGCTTAGAGAATCTTCCCTTCTGTCCTATATAATATAGCAAAGTGTGGATGGGGATGGGAATCTTTGCTGGTGGGGGAAGTATTTCCACAGAAAGCCATTTATACACAGACACTTGGTTACTGACTTGATTCTTCCCTAACGCCCCAAAGGGAGAGAGGAGCTTGAAAAAAAAATCACTAAGAAGCCCTTAACCTTGTAACATACAGTTTTTGCTAAAAATATATATTAATAATATATTATTGAGCGAGCATAGATGAAGAAGGCCGGGGAGGGAGGAAGCAATAAGAGGGTGAGCGAGGTCGGTGCTCTTTGCCCGCAGACTCTACAATCAATAAGATCTGGTCAATAACTGCTTTATTACTGCACTACCACCCGGAGCAAAATCATTTTTAAATTAAGAATATATTTTGCAAAACTGAATTAACAATATTGAATATTTTGCTCTTTGATATGGCTAGCCTACAAAATCAAATTATTAAGTACGAAAAATGCTTACTGACTGAAGTTTTTCTTTCTTTCTTCTTCCTCCTCACTTTCTCACCCTCGCTCCCTCTTTCCCTTTCCGTTGTCCTCAACTCCACTCCTCCGCCCCCACTCCCAACCCCCACCTTACAGCTTAGGAAGGAAACAACAGCAGATTTTTAAGATCTCCGGCACAAATGTGGATGTAAATTAGCATTGAATCCAGCACATGGAAATCAGCGAAGGAAGGCACATTTGTTGGAGTCCAAGAAAACTTCATTTCCTCTGAGAGGGAGGACTAGGAAGGGAAAAGTGGGGTAAGACCGAAGATGACACCATCAACCTCGGGACTCCAGTGTAAATGTGGAAAGTAATGAAATCTCATGTTCTTAGCATTGCTTACCCTCTTCTGTTCTTTCCTCCTTTTCTGCAGATGGAAGGGACAGAGAAGAGCCCTTATGATTCATGTAGTGCAACTTTGAAGCTTCCACAGTGTTAGATCCACCACCCTCGAAACAACAAAACAAAGCACTCCCAAACCAACCAACCAACCAACCAACCAACCAACCAACCAACCAGAAACCCAAACAACAACAAACACAAACATACCAAGCAAACTGTGAGACACAGTTCTGTTATGCATGGACCCCAGGCCTGAGAAGTGCTGGGCAGTGTTATTAGAACTGACCAGCCAGTGTCTTTCTTCGCAGAAACAAGGGGTTCACATTTTCAATCCTCTCACCCCTGGTGCCTTGGGCCACTTACTGCTGTTGGCCATTAGCAATTTGACCCTCCTACATGTATCATGTAGGTAGTTGGGGTTGTTCTACATAAAATATTAAGAAACAAATAAAATAATCTGCCCAATATTGCTTTTGGAACCTAAGTTTGTAGTTCTCCCTGTGATTCAGTAAAACGCAGTTAGTCTACACACAGTATGTTAATTTGTTGTGCATGTCAGATGACAGGTTTGTACTGCATGAAAGGGACATTTATTAAAAATGTTCTTGTTTACTCTTGCAAGAAAGAAAGAGGAAAGAGAAGGAAGGAGCTTTATATTTATCTTTGTTATCTATCTATATATCTATTATCTATGTATCTATTTATGTATCTATCTATGTATCTATGTATCTATGTATCTATCTATCTATCTATCTATCTATGTATCTTATCTATGTATGTATGTATGTATGTATGTATGTATGTATGTATGTATGTATCTATCTATCTATCTATGTATCTATCTATCTATCTATGTATCTATCTATGTATCTATCTATGTATCTATCTATGTATCTATCTATCTATGTATCTATGTATCTATCTATCTATGTATCTATCTATCTATGTATCTATGTATCTATCTATCTATGTATCTATCTATCTATGTATCTATCTATCTATCTATCTATCTATCTATGTATCTATCTATCTATCTATGTATCTATCTATCTATGTATCTATCTATCTGTCATCTATCTATCTATCTATCTATCTATCTATCTATCTATCTATCATCTATGGAGAAAGTGGTTAAAGCATTTTTTCACTACTTTCTCTGTAAAAGGCATACCTTACCTAATTTAATTTTTTCAACAACTCAAGAAGGTAGCTAGTGTTGTTTATGTTACTCAGGAAAATAGATAATTTAAAGATTTTGCCCAGGGCAATGGATGTTCAATGGTAAAAGTTAACTGTGAATGAATCTGACTCTAATGCCTGTGGCCCTTCTAGCACCCACCCCAGACTATTTTCTGATGTGCAGCATTTTTAAGCCTATCGTCCGGCCAGTGATTTTGACCAAACCTAAAATACTTAACCTATTTACTCATTAATTTTTTATACTGTAGACAGATTCTAAATTCCTTTAAGAAGTCCATACAAGATGTGGCCTTTCTACCACAAAAGTGGACATGCATAAAAACATGAAGAAATGCATATGCCTTGCAAAGACCAGTGAGGTTCTTCAGGTGAAGGTTCTCTGGGTTAAGTACATGAAAGAGACCCTGAGGATTCACTGTTACATTTGCTCTCTAAAACCAGGCCTATTGTAAATAATGCCCAGTATGAGAATAAGGAAAATGGATGAGAAGTTGAATTGCAGCTGGCTTTCCATTGTGTAGTGATGTCTGGCTTGCACCTAAGAGTTTGTGGTTGTGTCTCACCGTGGCTGGTAAAAGGCCCATGGGTATAAGACAATTCACTGTGACTCTGTACTGTTGAGGAAAAGGCCATCCGGTCAAAGGCTGCCTACAACTCAACTCAAAGTTCTTTCTTTGGTACCTTATATCTCTGAAAAGAAGTGGAAGGGAAATTTCTTTGGTTGTTGTTGTTCAATAAGCACTGTTGAGGTCCTAGATGTATCCATCATAGTTCTTTGCTCTGGGAAAACAAAATGTCACAGTCTACTGTGAGTTTGCTACACTTTAGGACATTTTAGTTATCCTGTAGAGTCCCAAGATTGCATCAATGAGGAAAGGCTTTTCATGGAAATAGAATTAAAAATGAGTACAATCTCCAGTCTGATATCTAGTTCCTGATCCAAGACCATCCTCAGAACCTGAGTCTCATCTCATCACAGGTCCAGTGTGATAGCTTTGTGTCTAACATCATTGTTGTTCTTGGTTCCTCATATATTTTCCAGGCATTGGCAATGTGCCAGACACTGTATCTTGGTATAAAAGACCCAGGAGTCCCTGAGGATCTCCTAGGTGGAACTGACATTCTTATTGGCAAGAAGACTATTATACTGTTCCATTGAAGATGTGATTAGATACCCAAAGAGGCCATCTTATCATAGGCAAAAAGACAGTCGAATTTTCCAGTCATACATATATCATTGTCCTCCAGTAGCTTCAGAACATGCTCAGAAAAACTTTAGGACAGGAGAAGTCATTGGTGTAGGTGAAGTCCTAGTTGGAATGGAAACTCCAAGATTGAAGGTGTTATGGAGAAAAGCTGAGGTTTGGCACCAGATGGCAGAGGCAGAGTCCTTACAGAGATCGTGTGAGAAGGTGAGAAGGTATATCCTCAAGAGCGGTGGAAATCCCAGCATATCAGAGATGCCAGGTGAGGAGAGTGACCATGAAGGAGAGCAGAAGGTGTACAGTAGAGATGATGAAACAAGTTGTGTGTGTTACAGATGGCAGAGTCAGAAAAGTGGAGTTTATCAAGCACTTTGGAGCCCAGAAGATCAGAAATGAGTCCCAGTTGTCAGACATTGGGCTACAAGATTTGGAGCTATAATATTGGACTCTGGTTGTGCTTAAGTACGATTGTATGTATACTCTAGTTCTTTTCCATTAGTGTAAGAAAGTAAGTTGTTTTTATTTTTGTAAGAGTTATTTATTTTATCAATATGTGTACACTGTAGCTGTCTTCAGACACAACAGAAAAGGGTACTGAATAACATTAGAGATGGTTGTGAGCCACCATGTGGTTGCTGGGAATTGAACTCAGGACCTCTGGAAGAGCAGTCAGTGCTCTTAACTGCTGAGTCATCTCTTCAGCCCATGAATTATTATTTTTTCTTTTTTAGGAACCAAAAATTAAGAGATTGGATATTTTAGAGAGATGTTGAACTTAACAGTGTTTAATATTTTTGAAGACTATGGGACTTTTAAAATTTATACTATGTTTTATATTGTTCTAGTAGCATGGGATACTAGGGTAAACAAGAAAACAAAGATAATAGCTTCATAGTGATTTGTTTGTATGGAGTTGAAAAGGGGTCACTTGTACTGGTTACTTTTTATCAACTTCAGACAAAATTGAATCATCTGGGAAGAGGGACTACAATTGAGGAATTATGGTCGTGGAGTTGGTCTGTGGCCATGTCTGTGGGGATACTCTCTTGATTAGTAATTGATGTGAGAGGGTCTGGTCCCCACTGTGGGTAGTACCACCCCTGGACAGGTGGTTGTGGGTTATATAAGACAGCAAACTGAATAAATTATGGAGAGCAAGTTAGTAAGCAGTTTTCTCCCATTGTTTCTGTTCAGTTTCTGCCTCCCAGTTTGTGTATTAAACTCCTAAAATAAACTTTTTCCTCCCCAAATTGTTTTTGGTCAGTAATTTATCATAGCAACAGAAAGCTACTTAGGACAGACAGGATGCATTAAATTGTTTTCAGTTTGGAATTCCCACAGGAGACCTAATAGGATGATGTTGTATTACCACTATTAAATATAAAAAGCAAAGAACAAATGGTTGGTGTGCGAACCTAGCATTTCTAAAGGAAGGAGACAATGTCATCAGCAAGCAGCATGTACCCCCTCTCTGTCAAGGATAGTGGAAGGTAGTCTTTGATACAATCACAGAGACATATTGAATGACTCATATCCCAGTGTCACTTTTTCCAATGAAGAATTTAAAATTTGCTCAAATAGTTTGATCAACCAAAATGTGAAGATGTTTGTGTATGCTTCACTGGCTAAATCCATTTTTATGGTTATGTTTTCAAAATTGACACTAAAGTGTTGTGCATGCATGCATGCATGTATGTGTGTGTCCATTTATTTATGTATCTATCATCTATCATTATCTATCTATCTATCTATCTATCTATCTATCTATCTATCTATCTATCTATCTTTTATCATCAATCTAATTTTACTTTTGGAACATTCTCCAACTGAAAAGAATCAACGTATTAGTAACTTACACAGGCCTTTTCCCCACTTCTGAGTCCTGACTTCTTGAAAACTATCATGTGGCAAAGCAGCTGATGCAGCTTTCAGGGTAGAGGACTGAAGATTTTCCCTATCCACAGGGGAACACTGAGCCCCAGGAGGGGTTCAAGGATTCATAATAAGGCAGTGTTACAAACTGCATGGTGAAGAACAGAAATCATCCTAGATTTGAATATGACTGTTAACTCTCCCAGATGAATATGTAGGTAACTTTGAAGACTGTGATTAAGGAGAGGTTGGGTGGCTAGAATTCTACAGAATCATCTATAGGCTCAAAAACCACATCCTGCATTCCTCACAAAGAGATTTTCACCCCTCTCCACATATTTACTCCTTTTCACGCAACTCATCACTCATCCCAGCACTGATTCACATGCTAGTCTGTCCTGTTATTTGAGGGTGACAAGCACATACGGCTTGGCTCTGCAGTAAGGGCAGATGACACAGGCACGTGAGGACACAGGTTCAATGACCCTTTACTTCGGTCTAGATGATAGAATTGTATTTGATTATGCAATCTGATGATTACTGTTAAGACTTATTTACTGTGTTGGCACACCCAAACCACCATGAAAATTTCCTGTTTTATGTGTCTTTGTCCAGCTCCGACTGCTTCCTAGAAGTTCCACACGTCCTTCTCTCTGCCTAGGACTGACGCAGAGACCTCAGTTCTCAGTGGCTGTTTGTTGGCCTTTCTTGTTTCAATGACGTCACCTAGAACCACCTCCAATTTTCTTTTTAGTCAGGAGGAGGTCAGAGGTGTTTTACCTGATTTAGATCATGCCTGTTAGATTGCCAGTGCTACCGCCCGCCTAGGGCACTAGAATGGGCTCTTTCCACAGAGGCTTAATTCAGATGGCTGAAGGCCAGTCAGTCTCTCTGACCTTCTAAAACAGGAGAGTGGATCAGGAGGGGCTCATCTTAGATTGAGAGGAGCAGGCTTCCAGAACCATAGGGACTTGTTTGGATGCCCATCAGTTTGATGTAGCTGCTCTTCTCATCCCTGTGGGGCCCTGGTGTTCCAAAGTAAGTACTGGTTCCAGTGAGTGACAGGTGCAACCAACGGCCGCATGAGTTGTTTCCTTTGGAGACCACAGCTGTGGCTGAGGCCAACGGATGGGCAACACTGCCAGCAGGCTCTCTGGGAGCCATTCGCTTGGCTGTCTCTAGTCTCAGGAAGAGCTCTTCAACTTGATGAAAATAACCCAAGTGCCCGGGTTTTGGTTGCAATTGCATGAGCCTCAGAGATAGGAAATACTCTGAGGATACAATATCAACAGGCCTCTGCGGCCAAAGACTTAGGTGAGTTATGTCCAAACTCTGCCACATTCAAGGTGTCCTACCTGGGGCCAGTTTCTAATCTCTGTAATCCAGTAGGTAAAGGTGAAGGGTGAGTTAACTCCTAGCTTATATGTTTATTACAAAGATTGGATGAGATAAAATATTTTGCATAATATCTTGCACCTTGGACGTTTGATACGGCTATTGTTGTTGTTACTACTCTTATCACAGAAGGTGGAAGAGATGGGTACTTTTTCTGGGAACTCAAAGCTTCCTCCAGTCTATTCTCATACCTGAGTGAGGAGAGTAACAGCACTGCCTACATCTCTAAGCAGGAGCCAGACCTGGTGCCAGAATAGTCCCACGAAAGCACCATATCCGCTCACTGTCTTCATTATCACTGTTGTTTCCATTCTGACACCCTTGGGCATCGCCCTGCGATGTGGCCATAGAGTTACTTTGTGTTGATTCAGGACAGGGCTTTGATGGGGGCTACCAAAGCTGGGGAAGCAGGGACAGCTGCTTCTACTTAGTCTGAGATTTGCAATACTTTATCCTCAAGTGAATTCCGCAGAAGGAACCAAAAAAAAAGGGGGGGGGGAGCTCAGAGCTCTCTGCAGTAGTGGAACCCAGCTCATTCTCCCTGTGCCTCCCTTCCACTGACTGACCTTGAGGAGCTGGAGCTCCTCTGCCTCACGCCCTGTGCTTTGACATTGTGTTGTCTCAAGTGGCAGCTTCAAGTCACCTGTTGCAAAAGCATGTTCTTGAGCTGTCTTTCAGTACGAGAGGACTTGTTGACTCTCTCACTCTCACTCTCTCTCTCTCTCTCTCTCTCTCTCTCTCTCTCTCTCACACACACACACACACACACACACACACACACACACACACACGACACCACATATACACACACACATAGACTATCCACACACACATGGAATGTATACTATACACATATACACACAAACACCACACACACACACACACACACCACACAGAGTTTAGGTGGCTTAAAGGATTCTTTCTTTTTCCTTTTCTCTGTCTTTCTTTGTCCTCGGCACTTGAAAATTCTACAATACTAATGAGAAAACAACTTTATATTCGAAAGAAATGGAAATGTCAGAAAACTCCAACCTAGGAAGGGGATATTCACGGAGGGTGTGGTTGAGCCATTGCTGATTGACGAGGAAAACCATGCTCTATGTAGTCTATGTCAGGTTTCTTTCCTTCACTGGCAGGGTTTGTCTATGACACTGCTTAAATATGGTTTCTGGGTTGTGTGTGAGGTCTGTGAGGCATTCAGTTCAGAGTGAGGGGTCAGAACTCTGACACCCAGCCTGGCATGCAAAGGAATTGCTTTAGCACTTTTAACCTCTTTCTGGGTTTTTAATACTTTGGTTGTTTCCCAACACCTTTTTGAGAATTTGGATATCTCCCCTTCCTCTGAATTTATGGAGACTGAAAATCTTTTGAAGGGATGAGAAATATATCTTCCTGATAACAGATGTGGGAGCCATTGTATCTGAAAGGGCCAGCACCTGTAAAGAGTAAGTTGGCACGTTAATAGTAGAGCCACATTGAGGATGACTTTCTCTTGACTCCTAAAGGTAGATTATCTGGACATGTTTACCATGCAGGCAAGTTAAAGCTATTGTAAGAACTTCCTTGGACTGCCATGTGTAAGGTTGGTATGTGAACTGTGGAGGAACTACACCCTCAGCGTGAAAAGGCTAGAATGAAACCAGTAAGGGCTGGGGCCTCCAGACTAGGTAGACAAAGCTAAGAGGGAGGGATTTGAGAAGCAAAAGGCAGCCAAACAAAATCACCACCACCATCACCACCAATACCACCAATACCACCACCACCACCACCACCACCACCACCACCACCACCACCACCACCACCACCACAACAACAACAACAACAACAACAAGATGGGCAGAATATGTGCAAGAACCTGGTTTAGGGAAAGAATTCCAGAAACTAAAGAAGGGATCTTCAAAAGTGAACTATCTAAGAGAGGAGGGTGAGTCTGGCTCTCTTCACTTATCCCTGAGTTCAGTGTGGCATACACTGATTGCATAGAGACTTTGTAGTGGAGTTAAAAAGCTCAAGAGGAGATCCTGGACAAAACATCTTGGAAAGGCAAAACCCTTCTGTGGATGTCCCAAGCTGATGGTAACTTTGGAGCAGTCTTAGTTTCGATTCTTCCCAAAGTAGGGCTTGTTGAACCTTGCCTCCTCTCAGGAGGATACCTTGCAAAAGGCCCCTACTGTTCCTTGGTCAGGGAGCTCTTCTCACAGCCTAAACTCTAGTTCTCTCGCTGAGACGGACATTTCTAAACATCTTGAGTTGCCACCACTCTTTCCTCCTGGATCTCCTCCTCTCCCTTTTGTAAGGCTAGGACTAATAGCTTCAGTTGTTTCCTAAGGCAATTGCTCCCAAACCTTGTGTCATTTTCGAATGTATCTGTATACCACATAGGTATTTTTATGGCTAGGAGGAGAGTCCTTCTGGGATGGTATTTTTACCCCCGGGTGGATCTGTGCTGTGAATAACCTGAGCCATTCTGGAATCATCCCCAGACCGGGCAGGTGGCAGCCCCATTTGCTCTTTCCTAAGCGCCAAGGCAGAGAAGCAACTCTGGCTCCTTCTCTCTGGACCACGTCCTCCGGAACACGAAACTCAGTCACAGACACCATATTTAAACAGAGCAGGGAAAAGACAAAAATAGACCAAAAACCTGTCCATGTGGGCCAGGAAAGCTGCATTTCCAATATGCTGTTAGCAAGACCCTGCTGAGATTCATAAAGCAAGTAGTCAGCGTAGAACCTGGGTAGTGAGCAGAAGGCCTACCCATGGATTCAGGCCTGAGCACCAGGGTGCATAAGACTATGTGAGGGGAAGGATCTGGGGTAGGGAAGATGCGGGCAAGATACTTCCTTAGTGTATGAGGAAGTATGACACACATAACTGCAGCTATTAGGAGCAATACAAGGGCTTTGTGGTTTAGAGAAAGGGTTTACAAATTCTTAAGCTAAGGGGTTCTTCAGACGGGCTTCTGAACCTCAATAGATAAATGGTAAAGAATGGCTACTGTGCCTTCTTCCTATGGCATCGTGCTTGTGGGTAAGGTTAAAGACCATGTGTGGTCATGGCCAGGTATCTCCCCACCAGCTTTATTGCTAGATTAGTTGTGGAGAACTCGTACCTGAGAACAGAACTCAGAGAGCAGAGATGGCTACTGGAGAAGGGTGCATGAGGAAATCTTCCTCTCCTCTCTGAGAGGTATATGAGAGTGAGCCAAGTGTGGGCAGAATCTTCTGTTTGTTTATCATTGGATGACGAATGTGGCAGGCATTAACTTCCAACATGGTTAAGGCTGAGGACTATAGTTGCTGCCAGTCAGAAAATATGGGCAAAAGTACTTTTCTAGAACACCTAGACTAGTCATTTGGATGTCATTTTCTGTCAACTGGACAGACTGATGTTCCTGTCCTAACTCTGTCCAGAGACAATGAGTCAGACTAAGAGCTGTCAAGTAGAACATGGAAACTGTGGTAAGTCTTCAGAGTGAAGACGCTCCAGAACAGGTCTGAAGGGAAAGGTAAGAGGAGATTTAAAGGATATGGCATAGAGCTGTAGCTCAGTGGTAGGATGTGTGTGAAGTCTTAGGATCAATTCCTAGCATGTGTACACACACACACACACACACACACGCGCACATGTAGAGTAGATATGAGGAGCTGTCAGAATGAAACTATTAAGTGGGTGGATACAACTGTTAAGTGGGAGAGGAGGATAGCAAGAATCTTTTCCCCATTCTCTTTCTTGGCCAACTCCACCGACTGAGCCTTCAAATTGCCCTGCTGAAGGAGATTCCCAGGGCAGACTCAAGGCCACTCCTTCCATTTTGTAGGCCACTTGATGGGCCACTATCTGAAGACTTGCTCTTATGTTTAATTATGGCCAGAATTTTAGACTTATTTTGATATTAAGCAAGGGTCAGTTCTAAGTTCAGAACTCAGCTCCAGTTCCAGATTTATCACATATCTCAATATCCAACTGAACCTGTGCTGGACTCATTCACAAGAATATAAGAGAAGAGGATCTGAAAGGCCACATTTACTCAGCAGATATCTTTATTGATATTAGCCTCCTCTAACCCTTCATACTGAAAATCCACACCACCCACCATGTAACTCCATCTTCCTCCCTAACAATCTGTGTCCCTCAGCACAGTTCCTCAGGATGGTCTCGTTTAGCTCATCTCAGCAACCATATGGAAATCAGTGCAAGGACAACAAAGGCTTACTGCCAAGACCAGAGGTGCCATGTCTTACATCGAGTAAAATCTCAACACATTTCTGTCTTGAAAGCATCAAGGAGATTTCTACCAGAGACCCCCTTTATTGTAGTTGTGTTTTTAAGGGTTTTGGCTTTGAGAAGCCCACAATTGGGTTGATCACATGAAGACTAGCAGGCAAGGCACTAGTCAAAACTTGTCTCAGATCTGAAGAACCAAGTATTCTATGAGAAATGGGATGGAAGCTTTCAATTTCTTAATATCTGGGACTAGAAATTTGACCCAATATCACTTCTGCCACAGACTACTGGGTCTCACAAGTCACAGATTGAACTACCAGGTGGGAAATTAGATTTTTATTTCTCAATAGGAGGAGAGTGAAGATTCATGTCTGGAACCCATGACATAATTATAAGAATCTAATCACTACCATGTTAACAGAACTTAGTGAGGAAAACAGGAAGTATGATGACGCCTTATTTGTTCTCTCCCTTCAGCCTATGGTTGTTACAACTAACTTTCGGAGTAAGAGATTACTATATATTTCGTGGCAAAATCCTCCAGACATTTCCCACTGGAATTCACTCTATCCATTGATGGGATTAACATTTTTGCTTAGCTCCCTGGTCATTTTGGAGTTGGCTTTCCACACAGGCAGTGGGGCCTCCAAAGTCACTCATGTCACAAATGCAGAGAGCAAGTTGATCCTTTGGGGAGCCCGAGAGTTTGACTGCCTATTATCTTGCCTTAGCCAGGAGGGCTGCACCTCTCTTCACAGCCTAGAGCAAAGGATTTATCAGTACTGCCCTGCCCTTTTGTGTTGGAGACTCTTAGCAGGTGTTATCTGAGAACAAGCAGGTGTTTGTAGAAATGCGACCTTGAGCCCTGGGTAGTGGCCTGCACTTTTTGTTCTGTGATTTTTTTTTTTCCTTGAATGAGGTCAATTTTCGTTTATGAAATGGCTGTGAGACCATAGTGACTAGTTTGGATACCACCATCATTTGTGTACGTAGCCCCCAACCAAGAGGGTGGGAAATTACAGAGAACACTGGATGTTTTCCTGCCAGAGGTATAGCCTTTCATTATTGCCCTCGGGCAGGTGTGCAAAGGGGACAAGCAAATGGAGTATTCCCGTGCCACAAGGAAGGTATGCCTATGGGGAAAGAGAGGGTGCCTTGTTCTGAGTCTGCTGGTAGCGGTCCATGAGGTGGAATTTTGTCTGTCCTGGGAAGTTATTGGGAATATCTAAAAATCTTTGAAAACTAAAAACAAACAAACAAACAAAAAACTTGGAACACTGATGGACAGGAGAGCAAGCTCCTTTAAACTGTGCTGGCTATAGACTTTAAGCCAGTGTGTTACTCTATCATATGTCCATTCTCCTAACCATCATGCATTCATGAGTTTAAATATGTGTTCATGGATATATGTGTACACACACACACACACATACACACACACACACACACACGCCTGGACCTATGTGCAGAATTAATGGTGCACTTTCCAGGACTCTCAGGTTCTGAAAAAATGTGATTTCAAGTTGATTCCAGAACAGGAAGTGTTTGTATGTGTAAGTCAAATACAGCATGGTTATTTAAATACACATCTCTATATATCCCGATTGACAAATTTAAATGTTAGAGCACCTTCCAGAGATGCACCACTGCTTGTAAAGCTATTACAAAGGTATGAAGCATAGCCTCAATCTAGTTTGTAGTTTGTAGGCTGCCACTAGAAATATGACCAATAAGTCAAGGCCACTGTGGCTAGACAAACAGGATCTGGTAATTTTAGGGTTTAATGTAGGGTTTAAGGCACACAGGATGTATGACTGTACCTTATTCAGGCCTCAGGATCTAGAACAGCATCTTCTCATGGTTACACCATGGTAGTGGGCAAATTTTGGACATGCGTGAGGTCTAGATAGCTGATGAAATTATTGGGGCAAAGGGAAGTGTGCCATCTCATAAGTCCCTTATATGGTTTGTAGGTTCCTCATGAAATCTCCTCCTTTAGTACCCCAGAAAGCACAAAGATGGGAAACACCCACTCACACGCAGGTCACTGTGAGGCATAGAAGGATTTCTTCATAGTTGCCCAATACATGTTAGCTTATTGATTTGGCATTTCCATGCCTTCTAGGTTATTCTTGTTCTCTTAGAAACCAGACTAAAAGTTGATATGTCTGGTCTGCAATCTTGCCAGCATCCCTCTGCATCTTCACCTGCCCCAAATGCTAGAAAAACAACCCTTCAGCTCTCTTCCTCAAAGGCGGTGGCCGGCAGGACTCTCCCATTGCATAGCAGTAGGGTTAGGGTCAAAAAGAAAGCTCTGGGGGTTTGCAGTGTAGTCCAGCACTGAGGAGAAAGACCCCTTTAGTGGAATCTTGAAGCAGAAAAATCACCTTTGCAATATAAGTGGCCCTGAAAAAAACACAAGCAGATTCAGCAATATCTATTTAAGGTATCCAGGAATGCCACATAATGCAGGCACGAGTGCACCTGATGGTAACCATATGGCGGGCTCTGATGACTGACAGTAGGTAGAGGCGGTGGGAATTAATGAACATTAGAGGCCATTGTGGCCTCCAAAATGTATGCACGGAGAAGCGGGCTTATTGCAAATGCTAGGATGTACCCAGAGTGTGTTTCTACAATAGGACCAAAACGATCTGCCACTCTGCTCTGAACAGGTGGGAGAGGAACAATATGGCAGGAGAGAGGGTTTGCCTGTGACTGAAGAGCCCCTGCCCTGCCCCTGCCCCTGCCACTGCTCCTGCCCCTGCCCTGCCCCTGCCTGGGCAACAGGGCTGGAATAGAGGTGACTGACTCTGACTTCACATCACTGAACTCTGTAAGATTTAGTTTGATGCAGGAGAGAGTCTAGATAGATATCCAGTTAGTTGGGATGTACAAGACCCCACTGTTGAAAGACTCCGGTATACCGTGGGTAACTTTGACCTCTCTGAAACTCAAGTGTGCTGTTTTACGTATGCTATGGAGGATGACTGACTACTTCCTGGTAGGATTCTCTAGAGCAGAGTACCAAGGTTTGACCTAGTAACTGACAAAAAGTTTCAGGGCTGGAGGTGGGGTGGGGCAATGCTTCATTGCTCTAAATCTTTCTTGGATGTGGAGCTGACTAGGATGGAGGATGGGTGGTGGCTAGGGAGGAGTGGGCCATGAGCAGATCCCAGAGGGTTTGATTGATCTTGTCAAAAAGAATAAAGGTACCCTCTCCCCTGCAACCCCCTTCAGCACATGGGCATGTGGGATTGAGGCGGTCACTGTGAAGTCTTGTGGTTAGGAGTTCCGAAAAGAAGTTTCTTCATGATCCCTGATTGCTTAGGACAGATATAAGCAATACCAGCTGGGGCCCAGCAAGCCTGTCTCCAGCTTTATTGTTTCTGATTTATCAGTGGCGTGTCTGCCTTAAAGAACTGATCGGCGTTTTATTGCTGGTCCATTCTGTAGCCAGATATGAAAGTTGAACATTAACGAATGGATTTGCTTTCAGTAATCGTGTGTGAGTGTGTGAGTGAGTGTGTGTGTGTGTGTGTGTGTGTGTGTGTGTGTGTGTGTGTGTTTCAAGATGATATTTTGCTCAGGGGTAAGTACTCACTTTTTTTGTGTGTCTCTCTTGAGTTTCCCCTAATTTCTTTGTAGCTGCCTCTTGCCACAGCTAGAGAACTTCCATAAGGCTGTTCTGTAAGAGTCCCTCCTAAGTGGTGAAACTCAGTTGGAGTCAAGCTAGAGGCACCAGGCGCTGTGCATTGAAGAGACATTTCAAGTTATCCCTGGTGGACAATTTGCACTGTTCGGTGTTAAAAGGACTCTATCGCAGTGGCTCAGAGAGGCCCCCTCCAGACCTCCTCCCTCAGCAAGCACAGCTTACAAATGACGGGCTCCACGTGCTGCGCTCGGCCTGCCTGGAGTTTTTGGCTTAAATGGCTGGCAGAGTAAAAAGTAAAGAGTCAGAGCTCTCCAGCTGTGTAGAGGGAAAGGTTTTACTACTGAGTGGAAGATAATCATTGAGGTTAACTGTTCCTGGATTGACCAAGCTGACAGATGGGCGGCTCTGACTCAGGGCTGAGGGAGAAACTTTTGGGACTCTTTTGCCAGAGGAAGGGCAGGTGGAAATGGGGGGTTGGATGATTCACAATGGATCCATCTGGATGTTGGCCCATTCATTTCTTTCTGGGAGGGAATAAATAATATGCTGCCAAAATTATAATGCTTTCCCCAGGGATTTAGGATTGGAGCCTGTTTCCTATAGTTTGAATGTACATGTATTTTCCTTTGGGTAGTTTGTCCTTCTCTACCTCAGAACAGGTCATGAACAGCTGCAGAGAAAGTTTGACAGCTAAGGCTCGACAGACAGAATCAGATCTTGTCACAGGGACTCCACCTGAGCATTGTGACCTTCTAGCTCTGGTTCTGTGTGCCCTAGAAATCGGGCTGTAATTCTCTACAGCACATAGGTCCAGGGTAGGTAGGATAGTAAAGGGGTTCAGCTGACTGACTGACCTCAGCCACCATGCTTAGCAGACAGACTCTACTCTTCTGTGGATGGGAGAGAATTTTACAGCATTTTAGTTACTGAACCTAGATCTATAGACAAGCATTAGTGGACTAAATTAAAAAAACAAAACAAAACAAACCCCCAAAACCAAAAGCAAAACTTTTGAATGAGATAAATTATTGTATCACTCACAGGTATATGTGCTTTTCTCTTTTTTAAAAATATAAAACAACAAATTAAAAAAGATCCCCAGACTGGTGGTTTTTGTCATCTCCTTAGATTATTTAAGAAGCTAAGAAAGACTGTGTATCCCGATTTGGTTCAATAAGAAACGTGTTTGTGTGAATGGGGACAGCTTTAAAATATCTCAGCTATAGATGCTTTCTCCACAAAAGGTAGAAGGACGTTGCCTTTAGCACCTTTCTTGCTAGAGAGAATTGAACATTTGGTTTTATCAGACACCAGAATGGTAATGAAGCTATTTTGATAGAAATAGTCTCATCACTATTCATTTTTGCCGGATTCCAACTAATTCTTGAACAAGGTTCTATTTTTGCCCTCAGAAGAGGGGAAAGAAAGGGATAATAAACAAAGTAAGAAGATACCCTCAGTGTGTAGAGCCACAGAAAACCTCGGATCAACTCTGTTCAAGGAGCCTTAGGAGGCTCTGACTCTGGCACCATGTATCTCCTTGGGATATGGGACACTCCTTCTTTGTGAGGTAAACGTTCCATTTGTATCTTTCAAAAGCTAATGGCCATTTTCTTGGACAGTTCTCACCTAGCCACCCTCAGCATGCTGCAGTGAGGGAGGTGGGGTGGTGGGACCAAGGAGTCGCTGGCTTTGTGCTGGTCTTAGTCATCTCATTGTGTGACCTTGATCCTGCCATCAAACCATATGAGTCTTAGTTTCTGCATGTGACAAGGGGTTTGGTTGGTGTCCCTTACGTTACCTCTAGTTAGAATAGTCTGTACTGATAATTTTTTTATTCTTCTGCTTCCAATGATTTTAGCAAAGTTTTAGACTTGCAAATAAATGCAGAGAGCAGTGTTCCTAATGCCCCTGTACTCATGCTCCCTGCAACTCACATCTTGTAGGGGTTCGCTCAGTTTTTACAATTGAAGAACCAAGGTTGGGGCATTGATCAATATTCGGTGAAGTCTACATTCTGTTCATGCTCCATGAGGGTCTGGTCATCTTTTTTTTTTTCCTGTTTTGGGATCCAATCCTAGATGCTAGTTAGCTATTATACGTCAGGTTTGTGACAGTTTCTCAGAATGTTTCTTTAGACCTTGATGATTTTGAGGAGAACTGTCTGGTGTTTTGCAGGATGTCTGTTAGTTTGGATCTGATGGTCTTCTCATAATGTTAGATGGGGCCATGTGTTTCTGAACGAAGGTCACGGAGATGAAGTGTCCTATGTCATACCCTATCAAAGCTTATACTGTATTCGAGATATACTTATACCTCCTTTTGACCTTGATCACTTGGCAAGGCAATACTTGCCACACTTCTCCACAGTAAGTCCTTGAGATTTCTTTCCTGTAAATTTACCCTTCCTCCTAATTCCTCTTACCCTACCTTAAGTATGGGCTGCCTCTAATGACTTGCCCCCAAAAAGTAGAGCCAAGGTTCTACAGAACCAAGACTCTACCCCGCAAAGGATAGTAAACAAAATGAGAAGATACTCTTATTAGCCCCTAAAGCTAATGAAAAGCTCAGGTTAACTCTGTTTAAGAAGCCATGACTCTCCTTAGTCCATGGGCCCTACTGGACCCCTCTCCCAATGTCCTCTCCACACTCAGGGCAGATGGGTAGGTTAGAGGAGACAGATTTCACTGCTTCACGGGTCTTGTGTCCATAGAACAGTTGGGATGTTTCTACTGGGGGAGATGTCTTTTCTCGTTTATTTACTCAGTAATTTATTTACATCAGCAAGACCTTGTGGACATTAATATTTTATTTTGGATTATAGTTGGAAAGCATGTTATTCATTGTAATCTTTGTGAACTCTTTGATATTGACTTTCCTGTCTCTGACGCATCTCCATCATTAGCTTGCTAACTATTTCCTTACTTCTGGCGTAGCTTGGTATCTTAGTGTCATCATGTATCATCTCTGTGCTCAACCTGGAATCAGCCATTTGTCTAAGGACAGAGAACAGCGCTGAAACCAAGATCCACACATGGGGTATGAGTGTTCAGTTTTGAAAATAGACTCTCTCTCTCTCTCTCTCATATATATATATATATATATATATATATATATATATATATATATATAAAACTGTGGCTTGTTTGTCATACAATGAGGTGTAAAATACTACACTCTGACATTGCAGTTAACTTAGAATAGAAAGTAATATATAATTGTTATAGTGGATGGTCTTTTAGTTAAAATATAAAGCATGCATGGGATATTATCAAAAGTTATATAGGTATAGATCCAATAATTACAAAATAATTTTTGCCTCTCTCTTCCCATTACTCATCATTATTCATTTTCAGTTAGTGTACCCTTGACATAGACAATGCTGTTCTATTTACATAGGCGTATTTATACCCTGAATAAATGCTGTTCACTTCATACATGGTATTCTCAATGGATGTAAACTGTCCCTCTCCTTCAGAAGTCAGACATGCCCAGGGGAGAGAATATTTGGAGCCAGCTTTCCGAAGGATGCCATCTGACTTGGTCTTTAAAGGGTGGGAACTGGGCAAGGCAAGGATTCTTGGAGAAATCAGAGAGACAGAAAGAAAGTAGGCTCAAAGATGAGGTCTGCTTTCCCTTCTGCTGTGCTGCTGTGAACCACACAGTGTCCCAGACAAGGTAATTTGCAGCTAACACAATCTCATGATTCACAGTTCTGGAGGGTGGGAGGTTCAGATTAAGGTATGAGTGCATGGTCAAGGTCTTCTTACTGTTTCATAGAGGAAGGAGCATAGCTGGGCTGGGGGATGAGTTCTTTCATATGAGCAGCACTTTCATCTATGAGGTGGATCCTTCATGGATTAATTACTCCCCCAAAGCCCCTCCTGTTAATAGTGTTACTATGACGATTAAATTTCCACATGCATTCTGAAGGGGACAAGCATTGAAGCTGTAGCAAGGTCCTAGAGGGCTTATTAAGCATCATTGTTCTTTGATGACCTGAGTTCTACTGTTCTTGTCAAACCTATGATACATTTCTCCGGTATTACAAAGATAGGCTTCAAAATGTCCACACAAAATGTCCACATCTGTAATATTTTCTATATTAAGGGACTGCAAGCTCATCAAGTTTTCATAAAGTATATCTTTCTGAACAATTATGGCCTTAATTATTAAATGTCTGTTGAATACTTTAGTAGTCCAGCTTTGGGGTCAATCATACACTCTGTGCCCATGGTGGCAGCTGCATGTTTAGGGCTTCCACTGGCAATGGGACATCTTTTTTAACTCTTACTTTTCTTTCTTTTTGTGAAGAACTTTGGAGAGTCTACAGAAATTGATTTTTGAGATATTCTTAAATTTTGCCCTGGAACAAGGAAGCCAAAGCGTGTATGTAAGATCAGTACGGACACAGGCTCTTTATTGGTTGGAGTCTCATAAAAGAGTTCATTAGCCTCAGCTGTGTGGTCATATGCAACTGACCTTTCAGTCAGTCCTGAGGTCAAGGGTTCTTATGCAGCTGACCTTTCATCCCTGAGGTCACTCGTGATTATTTCAGACTCACTATTTTCAAGACTTTAAATGGTGTGTTCTTTTTCTGTTCCAATAAAAATGATGAGACTTGGTTGGGTATCTTTTTTAAAAGTTAACTCCCACTACTTCAGTTGTTTTCTTTCTTTATTAAGCAGTATGATAGACATCAAGGCATTAATAGGAAATAGGTCTGAGGACAGAAAAAATAACCATTTTATGCACTAGAGTAGAAAACAACGTCAAGAATTTTCTTTTCAACATATAAGGTTTTTTTGCAGCATTGAAAGAGATGTTTAGCTGTTGAGCATGGAAGAAACCGTTCTAAATGAAACTGTGGCTGTGATTAGTATATGCCTGGACTTATGTGTGCTTTGGTCACCATTCGTACTGGGAATGGGCAGCTATGTATAAAGCATGAGATCAAGGAAGGCACCCATCTAGAAAGGCACAGTGTAGAGTAAGTAGTCCCCCGCACTTTCTACTAGGGAAATGACTTGCAGATTTTGGGGCACGACTTTGACTTGAGCAAGAAGGACAGATGATTGTTTGTGAAGAATTGTCTGCATCCCCCTGAGTCACATTAAACTTCTTTCGACAGAAGAGATTTTTTTTTCCCCTTCAATTACTGCAGCCATGTCCCACAGAGGACCCCGTCTAATGCATCCACCGCAGGGCTCCTGAGAGTGAGTCTCTAGCAATCTCCACCTCAACTGTACTTCAGCAGCTGCTCCAACAGCAAGGACTAGACCTCATCGCCAACTGGAGTTGCTCTGTTTTTGAAATCCTGAACTCTGAAATTCTCCTTTCTGACCACAACCTCTGATCCTTCTGTCAGCCCCAGCCTTTCATGCCCTTGAAACACATCCTTTGGTCTCATTGGGACTCCCTGTCTCCTGACCTTTCCTTGTGTTAGCGGTGCGCCACTTTCTCCTCGCTCCACTCCTCTTCGGCCTTGTTGGAGCGACCATTTCAACTCCGCTCTCACAGCCGTCCTTTCTCATTTCTTGTTTCATGTGATTTTTCTGATGTGGAGCTAATGGACGAAGCCTCCCCTCCCCCTCCCTCCTTCTCTTCCTCCCCCTCTCCTGTCCATGTCTTATTCTGGGTGTCTAAGGACCAAGGAAGAAGTTCCCCATGAGAACATACTACATCATTATGGATCTATGATTCACAACCTTTGTAAGACCGCTGAGGCGGTTCCCGTGATCCTAGGGTCATGGCTTGGGTAGGATAGTGAGGAGTCTAAGGTAAAAAAAAAGCATGGAAGCTAGCCCTCGTAGCGCCAACACTGCATTTGCATAACCTTTAGGATGACAGCTGCCTTCGATTTTGTGCCTGATATACCTCACCTGCCTTAGCACTGGCTCTAACCCTGTAATTGGACCACCTCTTGTTACCTCTTTGAAGTGCCATTAATGTCATTCTTATTCCCTTCCATCTTTCCAACCGCATGTTAGACGACCACTTTTCCTATTTCAGGGGAAATCTGCCTGGCAGATTTGATCCTCCACAGTTTACTTCCTTCTCACCGTGGGACATGCCTCTCCCTTGAGTCTCTCTTCCATCCCGTCACCTTAAGGAGTGTTATATACTGTTCCCTGTTTGCTCTTGTTGGCCACCTCACTTCACAAACCCTCTAGAGTCCTCATCTGTCATCAATCCTCTTTCTCTCTTGGACTGACACCCTATAAATACCATCAAGTTTCCTTTGTGGAAGGTATACCCAGTCTACCTTCTCTATGCTCCTGTTTTAGTAGTAAGTGTATGCCTTTGACCCTTTGATCCTGACCTTCTAGGGTCAAGGACATTGCTGTTTGCTGACTCATCTTGGTACCATGTCTCCCCCACCTGCCATGTCTCTCTTGCCTGGCCCCTGGGTCTCAATGTTTCAAGTTTCACCCCTTCCCCTTTGCACTCTCACATCGAATGAAAACCGCTCCTGTGGACTTGGTTGTCACCTGCACATTCAGTCATGAGGCCATACCACTGTCTGTGCCTCCCCATGGAACGATCTATCTAGTTCTTGGAGTTCAATAGTCCCAAGATCTGATTGTCATTTCCCACAAGTCAGCTTTTCTTGCTAGTCTCTCATCTCCGTTAGGAATATTTACCTAAGTAGTCCATTTGAAATTTCAATCATTTTTGAATTCTTTTCTTTGTCTCTTGCACATACAATCAATAGAGTCTGTCATGAAAATGTTTCCTAGCGACTGACCCACTTTATCCCGGTCTCTCATTTGACATCTTGGTACAGTTGATTACTCATTCTTAGTTAGGTGAATTCTGGAAGACCCAGTTCTTTCTTTTAGAAAATGACAGGTTTAATACCAACATTCTCCTGAACAAAGTCCTTTGTCACCTTCCACAAACTACATGAAAGTCTGATCCCAGATCCAAATTTCTTAGTGTGGTTGTGACCTTTCTACCATCTGCCTCCCAGGCTCATTTTCATCCTCTTCTCCCTTGCCTTGACCCTGCCTCCCCAATCCGACTGCTCACTGGTTACTTTCTGAACACATTTTGACCTCCCAGAATGTTCCTGTAAGCTCTTTGTAGCCACTTCCTAGTCACCCCTCCAGCCTGGGCCTAAATATCCTACTTTTTAGGAGGTTTTCATTGTCTCTTGATTTCTTTCCCTAACTTGAGGATGGCTTCACCCAATGTTTTACTCAAGCATGTGTCACTGTACTGGAGACTGTTCTGTCTTTGTCTGCCCACGCAGCTGGAACTTTCCTGACCCCGGAAACTGGTCCTTAGCTGCCTTAGCCATTGCAGTTACCATAGTGATTCCCGTGGGGGTATACCTTCAGACATGTATCTTGAAAACTTGGTTTCTATTGGCATGAAGTCTGACAATATTTGGCCTCAGTAAGTGTGTGGTCATGACAGTTAAAAGCAGAGATAGGAGAGACTGGGATTTCAGCAGTGCTGGGGGTTTTGTGTTCTTAGACGAGAAAACCTGGGCTAGATGGGCAGCCTCTTTAGTCAGCGCATGCACCCTATCCCCCCCTTTTGGGTAAGTTACAAACATTTTGCCTTTGGTTTGAATAATGGCAGGTTGATTGAATTTCAGGCTGCACTGGCTAACCGGGTAGCCCACATCTACACAAGGTAAAAGATCCAGTGCCCTATGGAGACATGCTGCTCCCAGGTTCCCTCCTTAGTGCTACAGAGCACTTTCAGAGAGTGTGGGCCCCATGACGCTCAGAGCATGCATTGAGGCTTGCTTCCTCAATACCGATTACAGTGTGCTATAGGCCCGATCAAGTCATGCAGAGGCCCTGCGAGTGTGGTTCAATTTTTCTCTTTCCTGAGACTGGAGGTTTTGTTTCTGGACTAGAATTCCTGTGTTAGAAGGAATGACACCGGCCTTGAACACAGCTTCTAATGATCTCCTCCCCCTGGTCAGACATCTGCCTTGCTGGACTTGCTGGGACCTAGCTGGGGCTGGAGTGACAGTGGGCTGTGTGGCTTTTGCTCTGCTGGGCACATGCTGTGAGGGACACGGTTCTCTGAGGCCTGCTGTCTGTGTAGGGTTCTGGCAAGTAGGACAAAAGCTGTGAGTGACATGTGCGCCTTCTGTGGACCGAGCCACCCTCCTAGGCAGCCAGACCACTGTTCCTTATTTCCCATAGTTCATTTCTCTCCTCTCTCAACTTCATTCCCATGTGGGCCAGCTGGGAGTCAGAGGAGGGAAAAAGTAATTGAAGTGCTTAAGAGGAATTGTTTGGGGGAGGCGGAGGCAGGGTCAAAAGGAGAACAATTAAGAAGTGATGTGATACAACTGTGTGCAGAAGAATTTAGTATAAATATAATGATCAATTCCCTAATAATTAGGTCTCTTAGACGGCAGAATAGTTCCCCAAGAGGCAGCGGTGGGAACCCCATTGCTTGGTCATTTCTAATTAGATTGGAGAAGCACTTATAGAAGATGCTGTGGAGAAAACTCTCCTCATGGGGGGATGGCCATGTGACCCAGGGGGCTGTCGCATCTCTCATGTCTAGGATTCATTGATGAGCACATAATTCACCACTTAGTTAGGCGGCCAAACTTTCAGGGGCTTTATTGGTTTCTTACTTCACCTCTGCCCCCTTTAAATTGACCAGATCTATTATCTTCAAAGGGAAAAAATTCAGAGCAGGCCAGGGCAGAGGCTGCCTCATCTTAACAAAATAAGTTTAAATCCTATCCCAGTGTTCATCTGTTCTGCAGAGGGTGTGGACCCCTGATGCTGTAGCCCACACTACTTCGCTCTGCCCGTGGGTCTGGGGAAACCGCTCAGCCATCAGATGCTTTCCTAAGAGTCTAGACAGCATGCTCTATGGGAAAGCTTCTAGTGACTTTTCCAGTTGTAGTGAGGTCCCCATAAATAGTTACCCCTTTCGGGGTGAGGATTAGTCAAGATAATATTTGGAACTCCGGCTTCTCTTCCTGTCAAGTACTCCAGATGAATGCTATTGTGGTGGTGGGTGGCCACGATGATAACTAAATTCCGATCTCCGTTGCAGAATCTGTCCTCTGCAAATACCAAACATATGCTGGTAGAAGCAGATGGATGCTTCAAGGTTTTGCACTTGAGTATCACCTCTAACAAGCTTCTATTGAATCTGTACTGTGAGCAGAAGAGATAATCTCTGTCTTGGGTTAATGACCTGTGCGTGCGTGAGTGCGTGCCTCTGCGTGTGTGTGTGTGTGTGTGTGTGTGTGTGTGTGTGTGTGTGTGTTGGGGTAAGGGTGGTATGCATAACAAGGGTGGGGAAAATCAAGGACACAAATATTTCTCCTATAACGGTTTCTAAGTTGCATGAGAGCTCCTCTTCTGTGGAAATCCTCAAAATATGGTGTTCCCATTTGATTAGAGGCAGATACACTTTAAAAAAAGAAAATGTCCTGCAGGCTGTAAGGGGTGGGAAGAGGCATTTTTAACTGCATGGATTCAGGAGTTGAGTACTTGATTAGGTTTAAGATTTTGATGACAGTCTCAGATGCAAATGGGGAGAACGAAACTACCTCTGGTGAGGTGAAGGAAGAGTCTGAGAAGAGTCAAGAAGCGCTGTGCTTCCAGAAGATTCTCCCTCAGGCCAGGCACGTGGAGGGGGCAGAGCTGGGGATAGAGAGGGTCAACGTGGGGCTTGGAACCAGAGCTCTGCCATCTTACTTTCAGTCATGAGCACATCTTTAGGATTCCCACTCCGTTCTATGACAGAACCTAGCCAGTGTGTACAGGGTGACGTCTCCCATGCCAGTGTTCACTAGAACAGGCTGTTTCGTTCTCCCTCATGGCTTCGTGATGGCCCCCTGGCGGGGTGGTGTCCTGGGCTTTATGGAAATGATGCTCGTCTGTCCCATCTCCTCGGCTTCTCTCATCCAAGGCATCAGAAGCTGAATACTATAAGAACCCGACCGAAACGTTCCTGTTTGAGATAAACTGGGCATTTTCTTTGTGTCTA